>NC_138980.1:55573890-55836890 GCF_964341445.2 Mesoplodon mirus
AGCTCAGACCACAGAGCTCCACAGAGAAAGGGATCAGGATGAGGCTGGGCTTCACAAGCTTCGTGACGTGACTGGAGCCACAAAAAGCGCCGAAGGATCAGCAGGAGGGATGACCATGGGCCTGGCGGGAGCCACCATCAAGGATCCAGGAGAAAGCGGATCCGGTGAGGCCACTGCAGGTGGCCTCCATGGATCAACTGCAGCCGTGAAAAGCTACGAAGAATCAGCGGCAGGGATGACCATGGGCCTGGCGGGAGCCACGGTCAAGGATCCAGGAAAAAGCGGATCCGGCGAGGCCATTGCAGGTGCCCCCCTTGGATCAACTGCAGCCGTGAAAAGCGCCGAAGGATCACCGGCAGGGATGACCACGGGCCTGGCGGGAGCCACCATCAAAGATTCAGGAGA
This sequence comes from Mesoplodon mirus, assembly GCF_964341445.2. Classification (NCBI taxonomy): domain Eukaryota; kingdom Metazoa; phylum Chordata; class Mammalia; order Artiodactyla; family Ziphiidae; genus Mesoplodon; species Mesoplodon mirus. Next base: position 55,574,296 of record NC_138980.1, read on the forward strand.
AAGCGGTTCTGGCGAGGCCATTGCAGGTGCTCAGCCATGGATCAACTGCAGCCGTGAAAAGCGCCGAAGGATCAGCGGCAGGGATATCCATCGGCCTGGCGGGAGCCACCATCACGGATACAGGAGAAAGCGGTTCCGGCGAGTCCATTGCAGATGCCCCCCATGTATCAACTGCAGCCGTGAAAAGCGCCCAAGGATCAGCGGCAGGGATGACCACCGGTCTGGCGGGAGCCACCATCAAGGATCCAGGAGAAAGCGGATCCAGTGGGGCCATTGCAGGTGCCCCCCATGGATCAACTGCAGCCGTGAAAAGCGCCCAAGGATCAGCAGCAGGGATGTCCATGGGCCTGGCGGGAGCCATTATCAAGGATCCAGGAGAAAGCGGATCCGGGGAGGCCATTGCAGGTGCCCCCATAGATCAAGTGCAGCCGTGAAAAGTGCTGAAGTATTCAGCGGCAGGAATGAACATAGGCCTGGCGGGAGCCATTATCAAGGATCCAGGAGAAAGCGGATCCGGCGAGGCCATTGCAGGTGCCCCCCATGGATCAACTGCAGCCGTGAAAAGCGCCCAAGGATCAGCGGCAGGGATGACCACCGGTCTGGCGGGAGCCACCATCAAGGATCCAGGAGAAAGCGGATCCGGTGGGGCCATTGCAGGTGCCCCCCATGGATCAACTGCAGCCGTGAAAAGCGCCCAAGGATCAGCGGCAGGGATGTCCATGGGCCTGGCGGGAGCCATTATCAAGGATCCAGGAGAAAGCGGATCCGGCGAGGCCATTGCAGGTGCCCCCATAGATCAAGTGCAGCCGTGAAAAGCGCCGAAGTATTCAGCGGCAGGAATGACCATGGGCCTGGCGGGAGCCATTATCAAGGATCCAGGAGAAAGCGGATCCGGCGAGGCCATTGCAGGTGCCCCCCATGGATCAAATGCAGCCGTGAAAAGCGCCGAAGGATCAGCGGCAGGAATGGCCATGGGCCTGGCTGGAGCCACCATCAAGGATCCAGGAGAAAGCGGATCCGGCGAGGCCATTGCAGGTGCCCCCCATGGATCAACTGCAGCCCTGAAAAGCGCCGAAGGATCAGCGGCAGGGTTGACCATGGGCCTGGCGGGAGCCACCATCAAGGATCCAGGAGAAAGCGGATCCAGTGAGGACACTGCAGGTGCTGCCAGCTTATCCTTGCAGGACACGAACCTGGTCTTGGCGGATGATGCCAGCACATCCTCGACGGGGGCAGATGGTCCAGAGAGCAGCATGAGCATGGTGTTGCCAGTTGCAGTCACAACCAGCAAGCCTGCTGCTGGAAGAGCTGAAGGGAAGGTCGCAGACCCTGTGGTCTCCACCTTGCAGACCGAAGGCTACATGGCTGAACGGGATGGAAGCCAGAAGGGCTTCCACCCCAGGGATGAAGCCTGGAGAGAAAAAAAGAAAAGAAGGACACGTCTTCATCGAGGAAAAGTTCCCATCACCGCAGGACACGTGAAGGTCACCACAGGACAGGAGGGGACAAGACCCAGAAATCATCCTCCCACTGGTCCTCATCTGGCCATGGAAACTCCAAAGCTGACGAAGGACGGGAGGACAGCTCGCAAACTGAGGAACAGCCAGTCCGCCACCAGTTCAGGGACTCTAAGTAAGACATCCAGTAAGATCCTCTCCTGCTTTAGGAGCTTCAGAGTCATTCCTGGTTCAGAAACAAGGCTCACACATGACCATTGAGAGGCAGACAAAGCCCCGGTTGGCTTCCATGTTTAGCACACATTTGCTAAAAGGGGAGAAAAAAACAAGGACACGATAAACACAAAATTCACAATACTGGATTTCTGTAGGGTAAAAAGAAGGGAGGGATGGTCTGGGAGGAAAAGCTATTATGCAAAGCGGTATGTCCATGGGAATGTATTATCGTTTCCATTTTATTTTAACATCTCTGACATCAGGATGATTTTTATACTGCTGTCAGCCAAGTGGCAGTCACTGCCTTAGAAATATCTCAACCAATTTGTTTCACTGTTGTTTTCCTTTCAATATATGCACAAGAGATGGATGACAAAGTCTGAAAGATATCTTTCAAGAACTATAACATAAAGAAACTAAGGGACATAAATACTCACTATCCAGGAACACAAGAAAGGTTTAGATATATTGTTAAGGAATAACAGAATAATCCAAAATGCTCTGTACTGATGAACTATGCAAATTATGTATGCATGTGGAAAGCGATTCTAAAAATAAAAAAATCATAAATGAGATTATGAAATCTCATTTCATACTGAGATTATGCATTTTTAAATGTCCATCATAAAAACGTCTTTCCAATTTAAAAAAAAGTTGTAAATAAATTTCATGAGTCCATGAAAATCATTAAATTGTTAACAACAGTTGATAACAGTTGGATTAGAGTAACTGTTGATAACAGTTAACAACCGTTGGATTTGAGAAGAATGCCTCTGAGAACCATGTGTGTTTTTTGTTTTGGGGTTTTTTTTGTTTTTTTGCGGTATGCGGGCCTCTCGCTGCTGTGGCCTCTCCCATTGCGGAGCACGGGCTCCGGACGCACAGGCTCAGCGGCCATGGCTCACGGGCCCAGCGGCTCCACGGCATGTAGGATCTTCCCGGACAGGGACACGAACCCGTGTCCCCTGCATCGGCAGGCGGACTCCCAACCACTGCGCCACCAGGGAAGCCCCATGTGTCTTTGTATGAACCGGGGAGTCATCTGCTAGCCTTGCAATTCTCTGCTCATTCCCTTCTGTGACAACAGGGTCTACTAGGATGGAAGTTGGGTTTCCAGTAAAACTTAGGGACTTTCTCTGCAGAGCAAATTAAGTGGTAGAGGTGGAGGAGGTGAGAAATAAGATACGGATTCTGGGAGGAGTGGTAGCTTGGGAGGATGAGAGGAAGCCCTTCTCAGTTGCTCTGGTGGGTGGCTGGAAAATCCCATCTTGTGATTTCCGATACACAAAGACCAATAGATTGTGGGGATCAATGTGTCCTTGGAGTTCACTCTTGAAGCAGTGGGTCTTGGTAAGAGGAGAGAAAGAGCCATGTTCTCTAAGACCTGAGAGGGATTTGGGGGAAGCCTTCCGGAAATGTGAGGAGTTACGGGGTAGAGGAGGGAGATAAAGGGGAACTCTTTCCAAAGCCTTTGCCTCAGAGCCCCAGATTTTCACTCTGCCAGAGGCTGAATCAGCCTACTTCAAACAGCTTCATCTTAGGATTCTGTACCCTTGGCTTTACCTTTTGTCTTTCTTAGCCTGTATTAGGCATTCTCACTCCCTCACCCCAAAGGACTTCTTTAACGTGAACCTAGTCAGTCCACTATGCAGGGCGTTCGCTGAGCAGACCCACAGTTGACACAATTTACACCTCCAGTGCAGTAGTAAAGTGGAGGTGGGGACTTGCCCACCGCAACGTGCCCCGCCTGGCACTTGCTCTGGATTTCCTTTTCTATCTTGACAGTTCATCAAGAGGCACATGCACAGATACCTACGTATTTCAAAGCAACAGGCATCTTCCTCTGGAGGGAGACATCAATTTGGGTATCAAGTCAGTACACCCTATCAGATCAAGGCCAACAGTTTGGACAGCAATATTCATCACCGTGGTAGCAATTCTGCAGCTGCAAGTGCAATTAGGCAATGGATGGTTGATTACAAATGAACCAATGTCCCAAACTTCAAGTCTGGCAACACACATACATACTAGAAAGGGTTTTTTTCCCTACAGCAAAATAAGGTCATTCACAGGATTGTTGAAGATGTGCTATGGTGGGAGGCATATTGAAGGCAGTGTCGTGGCTGGCACAGCAAGCGTGATGTGATGCTGGGGAACACAGCAGGGGCCACGCCATGCAAGGCTTTGAGGTCCATTTAAAGGATTTTGATTTCTGACCTTGGAGTGAGGCAAAGCCATGATATGTTTTCAATAGGGGAGTGGCCTGATCAAATGTGCACTTTGTGGAGGGTACTGTGGCTTCTGTGAAAAGAAGTATTTGGCTGGGGGGGTTGTTAATATGGGACTTTATGTTACTTCCTATTTTGGGCCACAGGATCTATATAATGAGGAGATTGGAGGGTATGCTTTGAAAGACACCGTTCCATTTGAAATATCCACGTGGGGTGCATTTCTTCAACGAAGGACTTGTGGCCCCAGCTGCTGGGGGTGCATCCCACAGAAAGCCTTCAGCTGGCAGTGAGTTTGGAAATTGCCTGGGTTCCTCACCCGAGGTGCACGGCAAGAAATGATTGATGTGGAGTGTGAAGGTCAGGCCATCGTAGCCCAACACAGACCCTCTCGGAAGGGTCACTCCAGTTCAAGAGCTCAGCTTCGGGCTTCCCTGGTGGCGCAGTGGTTGGGAGTCCGCCTGCCGACACAGGGGACACGGGTTCGTGCCCCGGTCCGGGAGGACCCCACATGCCGCGGAGCGGCTGGGCCCGTGAGCCATGGCTCCGGAGCCTGTGCTCCGCAACGAGAGAGGCCACAACAGTGAGAGGCCCGCATACCGCAAAAAAAAAAAAAAAAAAAAAAAAAAAAAGCAGGGGTCAAGGAGGGAAGGATTGGGAGTTTGGGATTAGCAGATACAAACTACAGGATGGATAAACAGCAGGGTCCTACTGTAGAGCACAGAGAACTATATTCAGTATCCTGTGATAAACCATAATGGAAAAGAATAGGAAAAAGAATGTATGTATACAAAAAACTGAATCAGAAATTAACAGAAGAAATTAACGCAACACAAATTAACACAACATTGTAAATCAACTATACATCAATAAAAAAGAAGAAGGAAAAGAAAAAAAATACAAACCAAGTCTGGGTTACCTTTGTGGGGAGGGAGCATGCAGAAGAGGGGCTGGCAGGGTTCTATTTCTTGCTCTGGGTGGCAGCTACAAGGGTGTTCACTTTCTTGTTACTCATTAAGCTATATTTATGCTTTCTGCACTTTCATGAATGTGTGTTATATTTCACAATAAAAAGTTTCTAAAACTGTAAAAAATATAAATATAAATATAAATATAAACAAAAGTTAGCCTCCTTGAAAAGAGAAAATGGGTGAGAAAATTCTCCATATCCTGGAAATGACAGTACCAATGGGACTCTGACAGGTAGCAGCACTCTTTCTAAGTTCCTGCCAGCACTGTGTTATATACGCTGGGGGCACAGAGAACAGCAATTCCCATAGGATGCCTGCCCTTAGCAAGTACACAGTCCACTTCCAGGATTTTATCCCCAGGACATCATTCAGCAGAAGCACGAAGATGATCCCTGCAGGGAGATTTGTAACAACAACAAGACTGGAAACCACCCAGATATTTACAAAAGCAGGAGGGTTTTCTCAACCTTTTGATTACAAAGACTAGCCAGCCTACCCACACCTATACCCTGGCAGGGTCAGCCTGTTCCCTATGGACATGGTGGTTGGTTTAGGGGGAGGCTGGTGAGCCTGCCCCAAGGGGGTGGGGACTTGGAGGCTCAACAAAGGGGTGTGCGATGTGATGGTGACGGGTCACAAAGGACTTGCGGTATAAATATGGTCGGGCCAAGAGACTCTGGCAGAGTCCTGCAGGGAGGTGACGAGTTGCTTTCGTTCCCTCTCTCTCTCCGAGACTCAATTTGTGGCTGGTGGCTCTGTCTTGAACGGAGAGAGCCATGAGCAGTGAGAGTTTACCTCATTACATGGCCAATAGCTACCGTTCAGTGGGGGTGTTGAGGACCTCCATGGGGGTCCTGCAACGACAACTGTACGAGGGAGGAGAGTATGACATTTTCAAGTACGCTCCCATGTTGGAGAGCGACTTTCTCCAGGTCAGCAAGAAAGGCGAACTGATTGACCTAGACAACCGCGTCCGAAGGGTGACTGTGGGTGTCGCATCCACCAGCCCCCTCTTCCCACTACCTGACGTCATGCTGCTGGCCCGAACAACGAAAGTCTGTGAAGAGCATGTCAGATGCGCCGGGATCACCAAGGGGAGAGGTTGCAAGCCCGTGAAGACCCCAGAGCTCACCAGGCTGCTTCCCTTGAACTTTGTCAAGATCTCCATCCACAACCGGGAGAAACAGCAGCTGTGCCTGAATCTTGCTACCGGCCAGACTTTCTATCTGCAGCTGTGCCCCTCTTCCGATGCACAAAAAGACCTCTTTGCCCATTGGGAAAAGCTCGTCTATATCCTGAGACCACCGGTAGACAGTTACAGCAGTACCCCGATGCTCCAAACTGGAGATGCAGCGACTACAGAGGATGCCAAGATCCTAGTGGGAAGCACCCACAGAGACTCAAGAACACGGGGCAGGGTGCTTTGGGAGAGCAGGGCAAAGCTGGTCCTTCATAGCCTTTGGTGCTCTCTGAGACTCACCTGGGAAATACCTTCTATTGTTGAAAAGGGTCAGGGACAAACGAGCTATCACTATGGGATTCACCACACTGGAGAGGTTCCGAGTGCTTCTCCACCTTGTCCCACAGGGCTGAATTTCAGAGAGACCTTAGGTATCATATCAGCTGCACTGGTCTCATCACCAGGGCTGTAATCCCTCCTACAGCATCCTGATTGTCTGGTCTCTTCTTGAACACTTACCCCAGCCCAGGTAGTCTCATCAATTGTGGAACATCATTCACAGTTAGGAAGCCCTTCCTTCATTGTGTCTCCCCGTGACGCCGACATGCTGATTCAAATCAGCCCAACCCGTGTAGTCACCAAAATGCAGAAGGTGTGCACCCCTTGACCCAGGAACCCCACTTCTAGGAGTCTGTCCTGCAGAGAGAGAAGCACAAGGGTATAAAATTAAAGTGTATATCATGGAGAATGGTATCAGTGCTTTCCCTGACCCTGGGACTGTTCAAGTAAAATGGAGTGGCCGTTTGACAGCGGTGCAGTAGATGGGATCTTGCATCCAATGGGAGCTTAGACTGGGTGATTTCAAAGGTTATTCTAAGTATAAGCCCTTGAGTTGCTCAGCTGCAGGATGAGAGAGGAGCAGACACTTCAGATCTCACTTTCTGTCATCTCTAACTTACCTGATTCTCCTCCCCTGAGCTCAGACCACAGAGCTCCACAGAGAAAGGGATCAGGATGAGGCTGGGCTTCACAAGCTTCGTGACGTGACTGGAGCCACAAAAAGCGCCGAAGGATCAGCAGGAGGGATGACCATGGGCCTGGCGGGAGCCACCATCAAGGATCCAGGAGAAAGCGGATCCGGCGAGGCCATTGCAGGTGCCCCCCTTGGATCAACTGCAGCCGTGAAAACCGCCGAAGGATCACCGGCAGGGATGACCACGGGCCTGGCGGGAGCCACCATCACGGATACAGGAGAAAGCGGTTCCGGCGAGGCCATTGCAGGTGCCCCCCAAGGATCAACTGCAGCCGTGAAAAGCGCCCAAGGATCAGCGGCAGGGATGACCACCGGTCTGGCGGGAGCCACCATCAAGGATCCAGGAGAAAGCGGATCCGGTGGGGCCATTGCAGGTGCCCCCCATGGATCAACTGCAGCCGTGAAAAGCGCCCAAGGATCAGCGGCAGGGATGTCCATGGGCCTGGCGGGAGCCATTATCAAGGATCCAGGAGAAAGCGGATCCGGCGAGGCCATTGCAGGTGCCCCCATAGATCAAGTGCAGCCGTGAAAAGCGCCGAAGTATTCAGCGGCAGGAATGACCATGGGCTTGGCGGGAGCCATTATCAAGGATCCAGGAGAAAGCGGATCCGGCGAGGCCATTGCAGGTGCCCCCCATGGATCAACTGCAGCCGTGAAAAGCGCCCAAGGATCAGCGGCAGGGATGACCACCGGTCTGGCGGGAGCCACCATCAAGGATCCAGGAGAAAGCGGATCCGGTGGGGCCATTGCAGGTGCCCCCCATGGATCAACTGCAGCCGTGAAAAGCGCCCAAGGATCAGCGGCAGGGATGTCTATGGGCCTGGCGGGAGCCATTATCAAGGATCCAGGAGAAAGCGGATCCGGCGAGGCCATTGCAGGTGCCCCCATAGATCAAGTGCAGCCGTGAAAAGCGCCGAAGTATTCAGCGGCAGGAATGACCATGGGCCTGGCAGGAGCCATTATCAAGGATCCAGGAGAAAGCGGATCCGGCGAGGCCATTGCAGGTGCCCCCCATGGATCAAATGCAGCCGTGAAAAGCGCCGAAGGATCAGCGGCAGGAATGGCCATGGGCCTGGCTGGAACCACCATCAAGGATCCAGGAGAAAGCGGATCCGGCGAGGCCATTGCAGGTGCCCCCCATGGATCAACTGCAGCCCTGAAAAGCGCCGAAGGATCAGCGGCAGGGTTGACCATGGGCCTGGCGGGAGCCACCATCAAGGATCCAGGAGAAAGCGGATCCGGCGAGGACACTGCAGGTGCTGCCAGCTTATCCTTGCAGGACACGAACCTGGTCTTGGCGGATGATGCCAGCACATCCTCGACGGGGGCAGATGGTCCAGAGAGCAGCATGAGCATGGTGTTGCCAGTTGCAGTCACAACCAGCAAGCCTGCTGCTGGAAGAGCTGAAGGGAAGGTCGCAGACCCTGTGGTCTCCACCTTGCAGACCGAAGGCTACATGGCTGAACGGGATGGAAGCCAGAAGGGCTTCCACCCCAGGGATGAAGCCTGGAGAGAAAAAAAGAAAAGAAGGACACGTCTTCATCGAGGAAAAGTTCCCATCACCGCAGGACACGTGAAGGTCACCACAGGACAGGAGGGGACAAGACCCAGAAATCATCCTCCCACTGGTCCTCATCTGGCCATGGAAACTCCAAAGCTGACGAAGGACGGGAGGACAGCTCGCAAACTGAGGAACAGCCAGTCCGCCACCAGTTCAGGGACTCTAAGTAAGACATCCAGTAAGATCCTCTCCTGCTTTAGAAGCTTCAGAGTCATTCCTGGTTCAGAAACAAGGCTCACACATGACCATTGAGAGGCAGACAAAGCCCCGGTTGGCTTCCATGTTTAGCACACATTTGCTAAAAGGGGAGAAAAAAACAAGGACACGATAAACACCAAATTCACAATACTGGATTTCTGTAGGGTAAAAAGAAGGGAGGGATGGTCTGGGAGGAAAAGCTATTATGCAAAGCGGTATGTCCATGGGAATGTATTATCGTTTCCATTTTATTTTAACATCTCTGACATCAGGATGATTTTTATACTGCTGTCAGCCAAGTGGCAGTCACTGCCTTAGAAATATCTCAACCAATTTGTTTCACTGTTGTTTTCCTTTCAATATATGCACAAGAGATGGATGACAAAGTCTGAAAGATATCTTTCAAGAACTATAACATAAAGAAACTAAGGGACATAAATACTCACTATCCAGGAACACAAGAAAGGTTTAGATATATTGTTAAGGAATAACAGAATAATCCAAAATGCTCTGTACTGATGAACTATGCAAATTATGTATGCATGTGGAAAGCGATTCTAAAAATAAAAAAATCATAAATGAGATTATGAAATCTCATTTCATACTGAGATTATGCATTTTTAAATGTCCATCATAAAAACGTCTTTCCAATTTAAAAAAAAGTTGTAAATAAATTTCATGAGTCCATGAAAATCATTAAATTGTTAACAACAGTTGATAACAGTTGGATTAGAGTAACTGTTGATAACAGTTAACAACCGTTGGATTTGAGAAGAATGCCTCTGAGAACCATGTGTGTCTTTTGTTTTGGGGTTTTGTTTTTTTTTTTTGCGGTATGCGGGCCTCTCGCTGCTGTGGCCTCTCCCATTGCGGAGCACGGGCTCCGGATGCACAGGCTCAGCGGCCATGGCTCACGGGCCCAGCGGCTCCACGGCATGTAGGATCTTCCCGGACAGGGACACGAACCCGTGTCCCCTGCATCGGCAGGCGGACTCCCAACCACTGCGCCACCAGGGAAGCCCCATGTGTCTTTGTATGAACCGGGGAGTCATCTGCTAGCCTTGCAATTCTCTGCTCATTCCCTTCTGTGACAACAGGGTCTACTAGGATGGAAGTTGGGTTTCCAGTAAAACTTAGGGACTTTCTCTGCAGAGCAAATTAAGTGGTAGAGGTGGAGGAGGTGAGAAATAAGATACGGATTCTGGGAGGAGTGGTAGCTTGGGAGGATGAGAGGAAGCCCTTCTCAGTTGCTCTGGTGGGTGGCTGGAAAATCCCATCTTGTGATTTCCGATACACAAAGACCAATAGATTGTGGGGATCAATGTGTCCTTGGAGTTCACTCTTGAAGCAGTGGGTCTTGGTAAGAGGAGAGAAAGAGCCATGTTCTCTAAGACCTGAGAGGGATTTGGGGGAAGCCTTCTGGAAATGTGAGGAGTTACGGGGTAGAGGAGGGAGATAAAGGGGAACTCTTTCCAAAGCCTTTGCCTCAGAGCCCCAGATTTTCACTCTGCCAGAGGCTGAATCAGCCTACTTCAAACAGCTTCATCTTAGGATTCTGTACCCTTGGCTTTACCTTTTGTCTTTCTTAGCCTGTATTAGGCATTCTCACTCCCTCACCCCAAAGGACTTCTTTAACGTGAACCTAGTCAGTCCACTATGCAGGGCGTTCGCTGAGCAGACCCACAGTTGACACAATTTACACCTCCAGTGCAGTAGTAAAGTGGAGGTGGGGACTTGCCCACCGCAACGTGCCCCGCCTGGCACTTGCTCTGGATTTCCTTTTCTATCTTGACAGTTCATCAAGAGGCACATGCACAGATACCTACGTATTTCAAAGCAACAGGCATCTTCCTCTGGAGGGAGACATCAATTTGGGTATCAAGTCAGTACACCCTATCAGATCAAGGCCAATAGTTTGGACAGCAATATTCATCACCGTGGTAGCAATTCTGCAGCTGCAAGTGCAATTAGGCAATGGATGGTTGATTACAAACGAACCAATGTCCCAAACTTCAAGTCTGGCAACACACATACATACTAGAAAGGGTTTTTTTCCCTACAGCAAAATAAGGTCATTCACAGGACTGTTGAAGATGTGCTATGGTGGGAGGCATATTGAAGGCAGTGTCGTGGCTGGCACAGCAAGCGTGATGTGATGCTGGGGAACACAGCAGGGGCCACGCCATGCAAGGCTTTGAGGTCCATTTAAAGGATTTTGATTTCTGACCTTGGAGTGAGGCAAAGCCATGATATGTTTTCAATAGGGGAGTGGCCTGATCAAATGTGCACTTTGTGGAGGGTACTGTGGCTTCTGTGAAAAGAAGTATTTGGCTGGGGGGGTTGTTAATATGGGACTTTGGAGATTGGAGGGTATGCTTTGAAAGACACCGTTCCATTTGAAATATCCACGTGGGGTGCATTTCTTCAACGAAGGACTTGTGGCCCCAGCTGCTGGGGGTGCATCCCACAGAAAGCCTTCAGCTGGCAGTGAGTTTGGAAATTGCCTGGGTTCCTCACCCGAGGTGCACGGCAAGAAATGATTGATGTGGAGTGTGAAGGTCAGGCCATCGTAGCCCAACACAGACCCTCTCGGAAGGGTCACTCCAGTTCAAGAGCTCAGCTTCGGGCTTCCCTGGTGGCGCAGTGGTTGGGAGTCCGCCTGCCGACACAGGGGACACGGGTTCGTGCCCCAGTCCGGGAGGACCCCACATGCCGCGGAGCGGCTGGGCCCGTGAGCCATGGCTCCGGAGCCTGTGCTCCGCAACGAGAGAGGCCACAACAGTGAGAGGCCCGCGTACCGCAAAAAAAAAAAAAAAAAAAAAAAAAAAAAAGCAGGGGTCAAGGAGGGAAGGATTGGGAGTTTGGGATTAGCAGATACAAACTACAGGATGGATAAACAGCAGGGTCCTACTGTAGAGCACAGAGAACTATATTCAGTATCCTGTGATAAACCATAATGGAAAAGAATAGGAAAAAGAATGTATGTATACAAAAAACTGAATCAGAAATTAACAGAAGAAATTAACGCAACACAAATTAACACAACATTGTAAATCAACTATACATCAATAAAAAAGAAGAAGGAAAAGAAAAAAAATACAAACCAAGTCTGGGTTACCTTTGTGGGGAGGGAGCATGCAGAAGAGGGGCTGGCAGGGTTCTATTTCTTGCTCTGGGTGGCAGCTACAAGGGTGTTCACTTTCTTGTTACTCATTAAGCTATATTTATGCTTTCTGCACTTTCATGAATGTGTGTTATATTTCACAATAAAAAGTTTCTAAAACTGTAAAAAATATAAATATAAATATAAATATAAACAAAAGTTAGCCTCCTTGAAAAGAGAAAATGGGTGAGAAAATTCTCCGTATCCTGGAAATGACAGTACCAATGGGACTCTGACAGGTAGCAGCACTCTTTCTAAGTTCCTGCCAGCACTGTGTTATATACGCTGGGGGCACAGAGAACAGCAATTCCCATAGGATGCCTGCCCTTAGCAAGTACACAGTCCACTTCCAGGATTTTATCCCCAGGACATCATTCAGCAGAAGCACGAAGATGATCCCTGCAGGGAGATTTGTAACAACAACAAGACTGGAAACCACCCAGATATTTACAAAAGCAGGAGGGTTTTCTCAACCTTTTGATTACAAAGACTAGCCAGCCTACCCACACCTATACCCTGGCAGGGTCAGCCTGTTCCCTATGGACATGGTGGTTGGTTTAGGGGGAGGCTGGTGAGCCTGCCCCAAGGGGGTGGGGACTTGGAGGCTCAACAAAGGGGTGTGCGATGTGATGGTGACGGGTCACAAAGGACTTGCGGTATAAATATGGTCGGGCCAAGAGACTCTGGCAGAGTCCTGCAGGGAGGTGACGAGTTGCTTTCGTTCCCTCTCTCTCTCCGAGACTCAATTTGTGGCTGGTGGCTCTGTCTTGAACGGAGAGAGCCATGAGCAGTGAGAGTTTACCTCATTACATGGCCAATAGCTACCGTTCAGTGGGGGTGTTGAGGACCTCCATGGGGGTCCTGCAACGACAACTGTACGAGGGAGGAGAGTATGACATTTTCAAGTACGCTCCCATGTTGGAGAGCGACTTTCTCCAGGTCAGCAAGAAAGGAGAACTGATTGACCTAGACAACCGCGTCCGAAGGGTGACTGTGGGTGTCGCATCCACCAGCCCCCTCTTCCCACTACCTGACGTCATGCTGCTGGCCCGAACAACGAAAGTCTGTGAAGAGCATGTCAGATGCGCCGGGATCACCAAGGGGAGAGGTTGCAAGCCCGTGAAGACCCCAGAGCTCACCAGGCTGCTTCCCTTGAACTTTGTCAAGATCTCCATCCACAACCGGGAGAAACAGCAGCTGTGCCTGAATCTTGCTACCGGCCGGACTTTCTATCTGCAGCTGTGCCCCTCTTCCGATGCACAAAAAGACCTCTTTGCCCATTGGGAAAAGCTCGTCTATATCCTGAGACCACCGGTAGACAGTTACAGCAGTACCCCGATGCTCCAAACTGGAGATGCAGCGACTACAGAGGATGCCAAGATCCTAGTGGGAAGCACCCACAGAGACTCAAGAACACGGGGCAGGGTGCTTTGGGAGAGCAGGGCAAAGCTGGTCCTTCATAGCCTTTGGTGCTCTCTGAGACTCACCTGGGAAATACCTTCTATTGTTGAAAAGGGTCAGGGACAAACGAGCTATCACTATGGGATTCACCACACTGGAGAGGTTCCGAGTGCTTCTCCACCTTGTCCCACAGGGCTGAATTTCAGAGAGACCTTAGGTATCATATCAGCTGCACTGGTCTCATCACCAGGGCTGTAATCCCTCCTACAGCATCCTGATTGTCTGGTCTCTTCTTGAACACTTACCCCAGCCCAGGTAGTCTCATCAATTGTGGAACATCATTCACAGTTAGGAAGCCCTTCCTTCATTGTGTCTCCCCGTGACGCCGACATGCTGATTCAAATCAGCCCAACCCGTGTAGTCACCAAAATGCAGAAGGTGTGCACCCCTTGACCCAGGAACCCCACTTCTAGGAGTCTGTCCTGCAGAGAGAGAAGCACAAGGGTATAAAATTAAAGTGTATATCAAGGAGAATGGTATCAGTGCTTTCCCTGACCCTGGGACTGTTCAAGTAAAATGGAGTGGCCGTTTGACAGCGGTGCAGTAGATGGGATCTTGCATCCAATGGGAGCTTAGACTGGGTGATTTCAAAGGTTATTCTAAGTATAAGCCCTTGAGTTGCTCAGCTGCAGGATGAGAGAGGAGCAGACAGTTCAGATCTCACTTTCTGTCATCTCTAACTTACCTGATTCTCCTCCCCTGAGCTCAGACCACAGAGCTCCACAGAGAAAGGGATCAGGATGAGGCTGGGCTTCACAAGCTTCGTGACGTGACTGGAGCCACAAAAAGCGCCGAAGGATCAGCAGGAGGGATGACCAGGAGCCTGGCGGGAGCCACCATCAAGGATCCAGGAGAAAGCGGATCCGGTGAGGCCATTGCAGGTGGCCTCCATGGATCAACTGCAGCCGTGAAAAGCGCCCAAGGATCAGCGGCAGGGATATCCATCGGCCTGGCGGGAGCCACCATCACGGATACAGGAGAAAGCGGTTCCGGCGAGGCCATGGCAGGTGCCCCCCATGTATCAACTGCAGCCGTGAAAAGCGCCCAAGGATCAGCGGCAGGGATGACCACTGGTCTGGCGGGAGCCACCATCAAGGATCCAGGAGAAAGCGGATCCGGTGGGGCCATTGCAGGTGCCCCCCATGGATCAACTGCAGCCGTGAAAAGCGCCCAAGGATCAGCGGTAGGGATGTCCATGGGCCTGGCGGGAGCCATTATCAAGGATCAAGGAGAAAGCGGATCCGGCGAGGCCATTGCAGGTGCCCCCATAGATCAAGTGCAGCCATGAAAAGCGCCGAAGTATTCAGCGGCAGGAATGACCATGGGCCTGGCGGGAGCCATTATCAAGGATCCAGGAGAAAGCGGATCCGGCGAGGCCATTGCAGGTGCCCCCCATGGATCAACTGCAGCCGTGAAAAGCGCCCAAGGATCAGCGGCAGGGATGACCACCGGTCTGGCGGGAGCCACCATCAAGGATCCAGGAGAAAGCGGATCCGGTGGGGCCATTGCAGGTGCCCCCCATGGATCAACTGCAGCCGTGAAAAGTGCCGAAGTATTCAGCGGCAGGGATGTCCATGGGCCTGGCGGGAGCCATTATCAAGGATCCAGGAGAAAGCGGATCCGGCGAGGCCATTGCAGGTGCCCCCATAGATCAAGTGCAGCCGTGAATAGCGCCGAAGTATTCAGCGGCAGGAATGACCATGGGCCTGGCGGGAGCCATTATCAAGGATCCAGGAGAAAGCGGATCCGGCGAGGCCATTGCAGGTGCCCCCCATGGATCAAATGCAGCCGTGAAAAGCGCCGAAGGATCAGCGGCAGGAATGGCCATGGGCCTGGCTGGAGCCACCATCAAGGATCCAGGAGAAAGCGGATCCGGCGAGGCCATTGCAGGTGCCCCCCATGGATCAACTGCAGCCGTGAAAAGCGCCCAAGGATCAGCGGCAGGGATGTCCATGGGCCTGGCGGGAGCCATTATCAAGGATCCAGGAGAAAGCGGATCCGGCGAGGCCATTGCAGGTGCCCCCATAGATCAAGTGCAGCCGTGAAAAGCGCCGAAGTATTCAGCGGCAGGAATGACCATGGGCCTGGCGGGAGCCATTATCAAGGATCCAGGAGAAAGCGGATCTGGCGAGGCCATTGCAGGTGCCCCCCATGGATCAACTGAAGCCGTGAAAAGCGCCCAAGGATCAGCGGCAGGGATGACCACCGGTCTGCCGGGAGCCACCATCAAGGATCCAGGAGAAAGCGGATCCGGCAAGGACACTGCAGGTGCTGCCAGCTTATCCTTGCAGGACACGAACCTGGTCTTGGCGGATGATGCCAGCACATCCTCGACGGGGGCAGATGGTCCAGAGAGCAGCATGAGCATGGTGTTGCCAGTTGCAGTCACAACCAGCAAGCCTGCTGCTGGAAGAGCTGAAGGGAAGGTCGCAGACCCTGTGGTCTCCACCTTGCAGACCGAAGGCTACATGGCTGAACGGGATGGAAGCCAGAAGGGCTTCCACCCCAGGGATGAAGCCTGGAGAGAAAAAAAGAAAAGAAGGACACGTCTTCATCGAGGAAAAGTTCCCATCACCGCAGGACACGTGAAGGTCACCACAGGACAGGAGGGGACAAGACCCAGAAATCATCCTCCCACTGGTCCTCATCTGGCCATGGAAACTCCAAAGCTGACGAAGGACGGGAGGACAGCTCGCAAACTGAGGAACAGCCAGTCCGCCACCAGTTCAGGGACTCTAAGTAAGACATCCAGTAAGATCCTCTCCTGCTTTAGGAGCTTCAGAGTCATTCCTGGTTCAGAAACAAGGCTCACACATGACCATTGAGAGGCAGACAAAGCCCCGGTTGGCTTCCATGTTTAGCACACATTTGCTAAAAGGGGAGAAAAAAACAAGGACACGATAAACACCAAATTCACAATACTGGATTTCTGTAGGGTAAAAAGAAGGGAGGGATGGTCTGGGAGGAAAAGCTATTATGCAAAGCGGTATGTCCATGGGAATGTATTATCGTTTCCATTTTATTTTAACATCTCTGACATCAGGATGATTTTTATACTGCTGTCAGCCAAGTGGCAGTCACTGCCTTAGAAATATCTCAACCAATTTGTTTCACTGTTGTTTTCCTTTCAATATATGCACAAGAGATGGATGACAAAGTCTGAAAGATATCTTTCAAGAACTATAACATAAAGAAACTAAGGGACATAAATACTCACTATCCAGGAACACAAGAAAGGTTTAGATATATTGTTAAGGAATAACAGAATAATCCAAAATGCTCTGTACTGATGAACTATGCAAATTATGTATGCATGTGGAAAGCGATTCTAAAAATAAAAAAATCATAAATGAGATTATGAAATCTCATTTCATACTGAGATTATGCATTTTTAAATGTCCATCATAAAAACGTCTTTCCAATTTAAAAAAAAGTTGTAAATAAATTTCATGAGTCCATGAAAATCATTAAATTGTTAACAACAGTTGATAACAGTTGGATTAGAGTAACTGTTGATAACAGTTAACAACCGTTGGATTTGAGAAGAATGCCTCTGAGAACCATGTGTGTTTTTTGTTTTGGGGTTTTTTTTTTTTTTTGCGGTATGCGGGCCTCTCGCTGCTGTGGCCTCTCCCATTGCGGAGCACGGGCTCCGGACGCACAGGCTCAGCGGCCATGGCTCACGGGCCCAGCGGCTCCACGGCATGTAGGATCTTCCCGGACAGGGACACGAACCCGTGTCCCCTGCATCGGCAGGCGGACTCCCAACCACTGCGCCACCAGGGAAGCCCCATGTGTCTTTGTATGAACCGGGGAGTCATCTGCTAGCCTTGCAATTCTCTGCTCATTCCCTTCTGTGACAACAGGGTCTACTAGGATGGAAGTTGGGTTTCCAGTAAAACTTAGGGACTTTCTCTGCAGAGCAAATTAAGTGGTAGAGGTGGAGGAGGTGAGAAATAAGATACGGATTCTGGGAGGAGTGGTAGCTTGGGAGGATGAGAGGAAGCCCTTCTCAGTTGCTCTGGTGGGTGGCTGGAAAATCCCATCTTGTGATTTCCGATACACAAAGACCAATAGATTGTGGGGATCAATGTGTCCTTGGAGTTCACTCTTGAAGCAGTGGGTCTTGGTAAGAGGAGAGAAAGAGCCATGTTCTCTAAGACCTGAGAGGGATTTGGGGGAAGCCTTCCGGAAATGTGAGGAGTTACGGGGTAGAGGAGGGAGATAAAGGGGAACTCTTTCCAAAGCCTTTGCCTCAGAGCCCCAGATTTTCACTCTGCCAGAGGCTGAATCAGCCTACTTCAAACAGCTTCATCTTAGGATTCTGTACCCTTGGCTTTACCTTTTGTCTTTCTTAGCCTGTATTAGGCATTCTCACTCCCTCACCCCAAAGGACTTCTTTAACGTGAACCTAGTCAGTCCACTATGCAGGGCGTTCGCTGAGCAGACCCACAGTTGACACAATTTACACCTCCAGTGCAGTAGTAAAGTGGAGGTGGGGACTTGCCCACCGCAACGTGCCCCGCCTGGCACTTGCTCTGGATTTCCTTTTCTATCTTGACAGTTCATCAAGAGGCACATGCACAGATACCTACGTATTTCAAAGCAACAGGCATCTTCCTCTGGAGGGAGACATCAATTTGGGTATCAAGTCAGTACACCCTATCAGATCAAGGCCAATAGTTTGGACAGCAATATTCATCACCGTGGTAGCAATTCTGCAGCTGCAAGTGCAATTAGGCAATGGATGGTTGATTACAAACGAACCAATGTCCCAAACTTCAAGTCTGGCAACACACATACATACTAGAAAGGGTTTTTTTCCCTACAGCAAAATAAGGTCATTCACAGGATTGTTGAAGATGTGCTATGGTGGGAGGCATATTGAAGGCAGTGTCGTGGCTGGCACAGCAAGCGTGATGTGATGCTGGGGAACACAGCAGGGGCCACGCCATGCAAGGCTTTGAGGTCCATTTAAAGGATTTTGATTTCTGACCTTGGAGTGAGGCAAAGCCATGATATGTTTTCAATAGGGGAGTGGCCTGATCAAATGTGCACTTTGTGGAGGGTACTGTGGCTTCTGTGAAAAGAAGTATTTGGCTGGGGGGGTTGTTAATATGGGACTTTATGTTACTTCCTATTTTGGGCCACAGGATCTATATAATGAGGAGATTGGAGGGTATGCTTTGAAAGACACCGTTCCATTTGAAATATCCACGTGGGGTGCATTTCTTCAACGAAGGACTTGTGGCCCCAGCTGCTGGGGGTGCATCCCACAGAAAGCCTTCAGCTGGCAGTGAGTTTGGAAATTGCCTGGGTTCCTCACCCGAGGTGCACGGCAAGAAATGATTGATGTGGAGTGTGAAGGTCAGGCCATCGTAGCCCAACACAGACCCTCTCGGAAGGGTCACTCCAGTTCAAGAGCTCAGCTTCGGGCTTCCCTGGTGGCGCAGTGGTTGGGAGTCCGCCTGCCGACACAGGGGACACGGGTTCGTGCCCCGGTCCGGGAGGACCCCACATGCCGCGGAGCGGCTGGGCCCGTGAGCCATGGCTCCGGAGCCTGTGCTCCGCAACGAGAGAGGCCACAACAGTGAGAGGCCCGCGTACCGCAAAAAAAAAAAAAAAAAAAAAAAAAAAAAAGCAGGGGTCAAGGAGGGAAGGATTGGGAGTTTGGGATTAGCAGATACAAACTACAGGATGGATAAACAGCAGGGTCCTACTGTAGAGCACAGAGAACTATATTCAGTATCCTGTGATAAACCATAATGGAAAAGAATAGGAAAAAGAATGTATGTATACAAAAAACTGAATCAGAAATTAACAGAAGAAATTAACGCAACACAAATTAACACAACATTGTAAATCAACTATACATCAATAAAAAAGAAGAAGGAAAAGAAAAAAAATACAAACCAAGTCTGGGTTACCTTTGTGGGGAGGGAGCATGCAGAAGAGGGGCTGGCAGGGTTCTATTTCTTGCTCTGGGTGGCAGCTACAAGGGTGTTCACTTTCTTGTTACTCATTAAGCTATATTTATGCTTTCTGCACTTTCATGAATGTGTGTTATATTTCACAATAAAAAGTTTCTAAAACTGTAAAAAATATAAATATAAATATAAATATAAACAAAAGTTAGCCTCCTTGAAAAGAGAAAATGGGTGAGAAAATTCTCCATATCCTGGAAATGACAGTACCAATGGGACTCTGACAGGTAGCAGCACTCTTTCTAAGTTCCTGCCAGCACTGTGTTATATACGCTGGGGGCACAGAGAACAGCAATTCCCATAGGATGCCTGCCCTTAGCAAGTACACAGTCCACTTCCAGGATTTTATCCCCAGGACATCATTCAGCAGAAGCACGAAGATGATCCCTGCAGGGAGATTTGTAACAACAACAAGACTGGAAACCACCCAGATATTTACAAAAGCAGGAGGGTTTTCTCAACCTTTTGATTACAAAGACTAGCCAGCCTACCCACACCTATACCCTGGCAGGGTCAGCCTGTTCCCTATGGACATGGTGGTTGGTTTAGGGGGAGGCTGGTGAGCCTGCCCCAAGGGGGTGGGGACTTGGAGGCTCAACAAAGGGGTGTGCGATGTGATGGTGACGGGTCACAAAGGACTTGCGGTATAAATATGGTCGGGCCAAGAGACTCTGGCAGAGTCCTGCAGGGAGGTGACGAGTTGCTTTCGTTCCCTCTCTCTCTCCGAGACTCAATTTGTGGCTGGTGGCTCTGTCTTGAACGGAGAGAGCCATGAGCAGTGAGAGTTTACCTCATTACATGGCCAATAGCTACCGTTCAGTGGGGGTGTTGAGGACCTCCATGGGGGTCCTGCAACGACAACTGTACGAGGGAGGAGAGTATGACATTTTCAAGTACGCTCCCATGTTGGAGAGCGACTTTCTCCAGGTCAGCAAGAAAGGAGAACTGATTGACCTAGACAACCGCGTCCGAAGGGTGACTGTGGGTGTCGCATCCACCAGCCCCCTCTTCCCACTACCTGACGTCATGCTGCTGGCCCGAACAACGAAAGTCTGTGAAGAGCATGTCAGATGCGCCGGGATCACCAATGGGAGAGGTTGCAAGCCCGTGAAGACCCCAGAGCTCACCAGGCTGCTTCCCTTGAACTTTGTCAAGATCTCCATCCACAACCGGGAGAAACAGCAGCTGTGCCTGAATCTTGCTACCGGCCGGACTTTCTATCTGCAGCTGTGCCCCTCTTCCGATGCACAAAAAGACCTCTTTGCCCATTGGGAAAAGCTCGTCTATATCCTGAGACCACCGGTAGACAGTTACAGCAGTACCCCGATGCTCCAAACTGGAGATGCAGCGACTACAGAGGATGCCAAGATCCTAGTGGGAAGCACCCACAGAGACTCAAGAACACGGGGCAGGGTGCTTTGGGAGAGCAGGGCAAAGCTGGTCCTTCATAGCCTTTGGTGCTCTCTGAGACTCACCTGGGAAATACCTTCTATTGTTGAAAAGGGTCAGGGACAAACGAGCTATCACTATGGGATTCACCACACTGGAGAGGTTCCGAGTGCTTCTCCACCTTGTCCCACAGGGCTGAATTTCAGAGAGACCTTAGGTATCATATCAGCTGCACTGGTCTCATCACCAGGGCTGTAATCCCTCCTACAGCATCCTGATTGTCTGGTCTCTTCTTGAACACTTACCCCAGCCCAGGTAGTCTCATCAATTGTGGAACATCATTCACAGTTAGGAAGCCCTTCCTTCATTGTGTCTCCCCGTGACGCCGACATGCTGATTCAAATCAGCCCAACCCGTGTAGTCACCAAAATGCAGAAGGTGTGCACCCCTTGACCCAGGAACCCCACTTCTAGGAGTCTGTCCTGCAGAGAGAGAAGCACAAGGGTATAAAATTAAAGTGTATATCAAGGAGAATGGTATCAGTGCTTTCCCTGACCCTGGGACTGTTCAAGTAAAATGGAGTGGCCGTTTGACAGCGGTGCAGTAGATGGGATCTTGCATCCAATGGGAGCTTAGACTGGGTGATTTCAAAGGTTATTCTAAGTATAAGCCCTTGAGTTGCTCAGCTGCAGGATGAGAGAGGAGCAGACAGTTCAGATCTCACTTTCTGTCATCTCTAACTTACCTGATTCTCCTCCCCTGAGCTCAGACCACAGAGCTCCACAGAGAAAGGGATCAGGATGAGGCTGGGCTTCACAAGCTTCGTGACGTGACTGGAGCCACAAAAAGCGCCGAAGGATCAGCAGGAGGGATGACCAGGAGCCTGGCGGGAGCCACCATCAAGGATCCAGGAGAAAGCGGATCCGGTGAGGCCATTGCAGGTGGCCTCCATGGATCAACTGCAGCCGTGAAAAGCGCCCAAGGATCAGCGGCAGGGATATCCATCGGCCTGGCGGGAGCCACCATCACGGATACAGGAGAAAGCGGTTCCGGCGAGGCCATGGCAGGTGCCCCCCATGTATCAACTGCAGCCGTGAAAAGCGCCCAAGGATCAGCGGCAGGGATGACCACCGGTCTGGCGGGAGCCACCATCAAGGATCCAGGAGAAAGCGGATCCGGTGGGGCCATTGCAGGTGCCCCCCATGGATCAACTGCAGCCGTGAAAAGCGCCCAAGGATCAGCGGTAGGGATGTCCATGGGCCTGGCGGGAGCCATTATCAAGGATCCAGGAGAAAGCGGATCCGGCGAGGCCATTGCAGGTGCCCCCATAGATCAAGTGCAGCCGTGAATAGCGCCGAAGTATTCAGCGGCAGGAATGACCATGGGCCTGGCGGGAGCCATTATCAAGGATCCAGGAGAAAGCGGATCCGGCGAGGCCATTGCAGGTGCCCCCCATGGATCAAATGCAGCCGTGAAAAGCGCCGAAGGATCAGCGGCAGGAATGGCCATGGGCCTGGCTGGAGCCACCATCAAGGATCCAGGAGAAAGCGGATCCGGCGAGGCCATTGCAGGTGCCCCCCATGGATCAACTGCAGCCGTGAAAAGTGCCGAAGTATTCAGCGGCAGGGATGTCCATGGGCCTGGCGGGAGCCATTATCAAGGATCCAGGAGAAAGCGGATCCGGCGAGGCCATTGCAGGTGCCCCCATAGATCAAGTGCAGCCGTGAAAAGCGCCGAAGTATTCAGCGGCAGGAATGACCATGGGCCTGGCGGGAGCCATTATCAAGGATCCAGGAGAAAGCGGATCCGGCGAGGCCATTGCAGGTGCCCCCCATGGATCAACTGCAGCCGTGAAAAGCGCCCAAGGATCAGCGGCAGGGATGACCACCGGTCTGCCGGGAGCCACCATCAAGGATCCAGGAGAAAGCGGATCCGGCAAGGACACTGCAGGTGCTGCCAGCTTATCCTTGCAGCACACGAACCTGGTCTTGGCGGATGATGCCAGCACATCCTCGACGGGGGCAGATGGTCCAGAGAGCAGCATGAGCATGGTGTTGCCAGTTGCAGTCACAACCAGCAAGCCTGCTGCTGGAAGAGCTGAAGGGAAGGTCGCAGACCCTGTGGTCTCCACCTTGCAGACCGAAGGCTACATGGCTGAACGGGATGGAAGCCAGAAGGGCTTCCACCCCAGGGATGAAGCCTGGAGAGAAAAAAAGAAAAGAAGGACACGTCTTCATCGAGGAAAAGTTCCCATCACCGCAGGACACGTGAAGGTCACCACAGGACAGGAGGGGACAAGACCCAGAAATCATCCTCCCACTGGTCCTCATCTGGCCATGGAAACTCCAAAGCTGACGAAGGACGGGAGGACAGCTCGCAAACTGAGGAACAGCCAGTCCGCCACCAGTTCAGGGACTCTAAGTAAGACATCCAGTAAGATCCTCTCCTGCTTTAGGAGCTTCAGAGTCATTCCTGGTTCAGAAACAAGGCTCACACATGACCATTGAGAGGCAGACAAAGCCCCAGTTGGCTTCCATGTTTAGCACACATTTGCTAAAAGGGGAGAAAAAAACAAGGACACGATAAACACAAAATTCACAATACTGGATTTCTGTAGGGTAAAAAGAAGGGAGGGATGGTCTGGGAGGAAAAGCTATTATGCAAAGCGGTATGTCCATGGGAATGTATTATCGTTTCCATTTTATTTTAACATCTCTGACATCAGGATGATTTTTATACTGCTGTCAGCCAAGTGGCAGTCACTGCCTTAGAAATATCTCAACCAATTTGTTTCACTGTTGTTTTCCTTTCAATATATGCACAAGAGATGGATGACAAAGTCTGAAAGATATCTTTCAAGAACTATAACATAAAGAAACTAAGGGACATAAATACTCACTATCCAGGAACACAAGAAAGGTTTAGATATATTGTTAAGGAATAACAGAATAATCCAAAATGCTCTGTACTGATGAACTATGCAAATTATGTATGCATGTGGAAAGCGATTCTAAAAATAAAAAAATCATAAATGAGATTATGAAATCTCATTTCATACTGAGATTATGCATTTTTAAATGTCCATCATAAAAAAGTCTTTCCAATTTAAAAAAAAGTTGTAAATAAATTTCATGAGTCCATGAAAATCATTAAATTGTTAACAACAGTTGATAACAGTTGGATTAGAGTAACTGTTGATAACAGTTAACAACCGTTGGATTTGAGAAGAATGCCTCTGAGAACCATGTGTGTTTTTTGTTTTGGGGTTTTTTTTTTTTTTTGCGGTATGCGGGCCTCTCGCTGCTGTGGCCTCTCCCATTGCGGAGCACGGGCTCCGGACGCACAGGCTCAGCGGCCATGGCTCACGGGCCCAGCGGCTCCACGGCATGTAGGATCTTCCCGGACAGGGACACGAACCCGTGTCCCCTGCATCGGCAGGCGGACTCCCAACCACTGCGCCACCAGGGAAGCCCCATGTGTCTTTGTATGAACCGGGGAGTCATCTGCTAGCCTTGCAATTCTCTGCTCATTCCCTTCTGTGACAACAGGGTCTACTAGGATGGAAGTTGGGTTTCCAGTAAAACTTAGGGACTTTCTCTGCAGAGCAAATTAAGTGGTAGAGGTGGAGGAGGTGAGAAATAAGATACGGATTCTGGGAGGAGTGGTAGCTTGGGAGGATGAGAGGAAGCCCTTCTCAGTTGCTCTGGTGGGTGGCTGGAAAATCCCATCTTGTGATTTCCGATACACAAAGACCAATAGATTGTGGGGATCAATGTGTCCTTGGAGTTCACTCTTGAAGCAGTGGGTCTTGGTAAGAGGAGAGAAAGAGCCATGTTCTCTAAGACCTGAGAGGGATTTGGGGGAAGCCTTCCGGAAATGTGAGGAGTTACGGGGTAGAGGAGGGAGATAAAGGGGAACTCTTTCCAAAGCCTTTGCCTCAGAGCCCCAGATTTTCACTCTGCCAGAGGCTGAATCAGCCTACTTCAAACAGCTTCATCTTAGGATTCTGTACCCTTGGCTTTACCTTTTGTCTTTCTTAGCCTGTATTAGGCATTCTCACTCCCTCACCCCAAAGGACTTCTTTAACGTGAACCTAGTCAGTCCACTATGCAGGGCGTTCGCTGAGCAGACCCACAGTTGACACAATTTACACCTCCAGTGCAGTAGTAAAGTGGAGGTGGGGACTTGCCCACCGCAACGTGCCCCGCCTGGCACTTGCTCTGGATTTCCTTTTCTATCTTGACAGTTCATCAAGAGGCACATGCACAGATACCTACGTATTTCAAAGCAACAGGCATCTTCCTCTGGAGGGAGACATCAATTTGGGTATCAAGTCAGTACACCCTATCAGATCAAGGCCAATAGTTTGGACAGCAATATTCATCACCGTGGTAGCAATTCTGCAGCTGCAAGTGCAATTAGGCAATGGATGCTTGATTACAAACGAACCAATGTCCCAAACTTCAAGTCTGGCAACACACATACATACTAGAAAGGGTTTTTTTCCCTACAGCAAAATAAGGTCATTCACAGGATTGTTGAAGATGTGCTATGGTGGGAGGCATATTGAAGGCAGTGTCGTGGCTGGCACAGCAAGCGTGATGTGATGCTGGGGAACACAGCAGGGGCCACGCCATGCAAGGCTTTGAGGTCCATTTAAAGGATTTTGATTTCTGACCTTGGAGTGAGGCAAAGCCATGATATGTTTTCAATAGGGGAGTGGCCTGATCAAATGTGCACTTTGTGGAGGGTACTGTGGCTTCTGTGAAAAGAAGTATTTGGCTGGGGGGGTTGTTAATATGGGACTTTATGTTACTTCCTATTTTGGGCCACAGGATCTATATAATGAGGAGATTGGAGGGTATGCTTTGAAAGACACCGTTCCATTTGAAATATCCACGTGGGGTGCATTTCTTCAACGAAGGACTTGTGGCCCCAGCTGCTGGGGGTGCATCCCACAGAAAGCCTTCAGCTGGCAGTGAGTTTGGAAATTGCCTGGGTTCCTCACCCGAGGTGCACGGCAAGAAATGATTGATGTGGAGTGTGAAGGTCAGGCCATCGTAGCCCAACACAGACCCTCTCGGAAGGGTCACTCCAGTTCAAGAGCTCAGCTTCGGGCTTCCCTGGTGGCGCAGTGGTTGGGAGTCCGCCTGCCGACACAGGGGACACGGGTTCGTGCCCCGGTCCGGGAGGACCCCACATGCCGCGGAGCGGCTGGGCCCGTGAGCCATGGCTCCGGAGCCTGTGCTCCGCAACGAGAGAGGCCACAACAGTGAGAGGCCCGCGTACCGCAAAAAAAAAAAAAAAAAAAAAAAAAAAAAGCAGGGGTCAAGGAGGGAAGGATTGGGAGTTTGGGATTAGCAGATACAAACTACAGGATGGATAAACAGCAGGGTCCTACTGTAGAGCACAGAGAACTATATTCAGTATCCTGTGATAAACCATAATGGAAAAGAATAGGAAAAAGAATGTATGTATACAAAAAACTGAATCAGAAATTAACAGAAGAAATTAACGCAACACAAATTAACACAACATTGTAAATCAACTATACATCAATAAAAAAGAAGAAGGAAAAGAAAAAAAATACAAACCAAGTCTGGGTTACCTTTGTGGGGAGGGAGCATGCAGAAGAGGGGCTGGCAGGGTTCTATTTCTTGCTCTGGGTGGCAGCTACAAGGGTGTTCACTTTCTTGTTACTCATTAAGCTATATTTATGCTTTCTGCACTTTCATGAATGTGTGTTATATTTCACAATAAAAAGTTTCTAAAACTGTAAAAAATATAAATATAAATATAAATATAAACAAAAGTTAGCCTCCTTGAAAAGAGAAAATGGGTGAGAAAATTCTCCATATCCTGGAAATGACAGTACCAATGGGACTCTGACAGGTAGCAGCACTCTTTCTAAGTTCCTGCCAGCACTGTGTTATATACGCTGGGGGCACAGAGAACAGCAATTCCCATAGGATGCCTGCCCTTAGCAAGTACACAGTCCACTTCCAGGATTTTATCCCCAGGACATCATTCAGCAGAAGCACGAAGATGACCCCTGCAGGGAGATTTGTAACAACAACAAGACTGGAAACCACCCAGATATTTACAAAAGCAGGAGGGTTTTCTCAACCTTTTGATTACAAAGACTAGCCAGCCTACCCACACCTATACCCTGGCAGGGTCAGCCTGTTCCCTATGGACATGGTGGTTGGTTTAGGGGGAGGCTGGTGAGCCTGCCCCAAGGGGGTGGGGACTTGGAGGCTCAACAAAGGGGTGTGCGATGTGATGGTGACGGGTCACAAAGGACTTGCGGTATAAATATGGTCGGGCCAAGAGACTCTGGCAGAGTCCTGCAGGGAGGTGACGAGTTGCTTTCGTTCCCTCTCTCTCTCCGAGACTCAATTTGTGGCTGGTGGCTCTGTCTTGAACGGAGAGAGCCATGAGCAGTGAGAGTTTACCTCATTACATGGCCAATAGCTACCGTTCAGTGGGGGTGTTGAGGACCTCCATGGGGGTCCTGCAACGACAACTGTACGAGGGAGGAGAGTATGACATTTTCAAGTACGCTCCCATGTTGGAGAGCGACTTTCTCCAGGTCAGCAAGAAAGGAGAACTGATTGACCTAGACAACCGCGTCCGAAGGGTGACTGTGGGTGTCGCATCCACCAGCCCCCTCTTCCCACTACCTGACGTCATGCTGCTGGCCCGAACAACGAAAGTCTGTGAAGAGCATGTCAGATGCGCCGGGATCACCAATGGGAGAGGTTGCAAGCCCGTGAAGACCCCAGAGCTCACCAGGCTGCTTCCCTTGAACTTTGTCAAGATCTCCATCCACAACCGGGAGAAACAGCAGCTGTGCCTGAATCTTGCTACCGGCCGGACTTTCTATCTGCAGCTGTGCCCCTCTTCCGATGCACAAAAAGACCTCTCTGCCCATTGGGAAAAGCTCGTCTATATCCTGAGACCACCGGTAGACAGTTACAGCAGTACCCCGATGCTCCAAACTGGAGATGCAGCGACTACAGAGGATGCCAAAATCCTAGTGGGAAGCACCCACAGAGACTCAAGAACACGGGGCAGGGTGCTTTGGGAGAGCAGGGCAAAGCTGGTCCTTCATAGCCTTTGGTGCTCTCTGAGACTCACCTGGGAAATACCTTCTATTGTTGAAAAGGGTCAGGGACAAACGAGCTATCACTATGGGATTCACCACACTGGAGAGGTTCCGAGTGCTTCTCCACCTTGTCCCACAGGGCTGAATTTCAGAGAGACCTTAGGTATCATATCAGCTGCACTGGTCTCATCACCAGGGCTGTAATCCCTCCTACAGCATCCTGATTGTCTGGTCTCTTCTTGAACACTTACCCCAGCCCAGGTAGTCTCATCAATTGTGGAACATCATTCACAGTTAGGAAGCCCTTCCTTCATTGTGTCTCCCCGTGACGCCGACATGCTGATTCAAATCAGCCCAACCCGTGTAGTCACCAAAATGCAGAAGGTGTGCACCCCTTGACCCAGGAACCCCACTTCTAGGAGTCTGTCCTGCAGAGAGAGAAGCACAAGGGTATAAAATTAAAGTGTATATCATGGAGAATGGTATCAGTGCTTGCCCTGACCCTGGGACTGTTCAAGTAAAATGGAGTGGCCGTTTGACAGCGGTGCAGTAGATGGGATCTTGCATCCAATGGGAGCTTAGACTGGGTGATTTCAAAGGTTATTCTAAGTATAAGCCCTTGAGTTGCTCAGCTGCAGGATGAGAGAGGAGCAGACAGTTCAGATCTCACTTTCTGTCATCTCTAACTTACCTGATTCTCCTCCCCTGAGCTCAGACCACAGAGCTCCACAGAGAAAGGGATCAGGATGAGGCTGGGCTTCACAAGCTTCGTGACGTGACTGGAGCCACAAAAAGCGCCGAAGGATCAGCAGGAGGGATGACCATGGGCCTGGCGGGAGCCACCATCAAGGATCCAGGAGAAAGCGGATCCGGTCAGGCCACTGCAGGTGCCCCCCATGGATCAACTGCAGCCCTGAAAAGCGCCGAAGGATCAGCGGCAGGGTTGACCATGGGCCTGGCGGGAGCCACCATCAAGGATCCAGGAGAAAGCGGATCCGGCGAGGACACTGCAGGTGCTGCCAGCTTATCCTTGCAGGTCACGAACCTGGTCTTGGCGGATGATGCCAGCACATCCTCGACGGGGGCAGATGGTCCAGAGAGCAGCATGAGCATGGTGTTGCCAGTTGCAGTCACAACCAGCAAGCCTGCTGCTGGAAGAGCTGAAGGGAAGGTCGCAGACCCTGTGGTCTCCACCTTGCAGACCGAAGGCTACATGTCTGAACGGGATGGAAGCCAGAAGGGCTTCCACCCCAGGGATGAAGCCTGGAGAGAAAAAAAGAAAAGAAGGACACGTCTTCATCGAGGAAAAGTTCCCATCACCGCAGGACACGTGAAGGTCACCACAGGACAGGAGGGGACAAGACCCAGAAATCATCCTCCCACTGGTCCTCATCTGGCCATGGAAACTCCAAAGCTGACGAAGGACGGGAGGACAGCTCGCAAACTGAGGAACAGCCAGTCCGCCACCAGTTCAGGGACTCTAAGTAAGACATCCAGTAAGATCCTCTCCTGCTTTAGGAGCTTCAGAGTCATTCCTGGTTCAGAAACAAGGCTCACACATGACCATTGAGAGGCAGACAAAGCCCCGGTTGGCTTCCATGTTTAGCACACATTTGCTAAAAGGGGAGAAAAAAACAAGGACACGATAAACACAAAATTCACAATACTGGATTTCTGTAGGGTAAAAAGAAGGGAGGGATGGTCTGGGAGGAAAAGCTATTATGCAAAGCGGTATGTCCATGGGAATGTATTATCGTTTCCATTTTATTTTAACATCTCTGACATCAGGATGATTTTTATACTGCTGTCAGCCAAGTGGCAGTCACTGCCTTAGAAATATCTCAACCAATTTGTTTCACTGTTGTTTTCCTTTCAATATATGCACAAGAGATGGATGACAAAGTCTGAAAGATATCTTTCAAGAACTATAACATAAAGAAACTAAGGGACATAAATACTCACTATTCAGGAACACAAGAAAGGTTTAGATATATTGTTAAGGAATAACAGAATAATCCAAAATGCTCTGTACTGATGAACTATGCAAATTATGTATGCATGTGGAAAGCGATTCTAAAAATAAAAAAATCATAAATGAGATTATGAAATCTCATTTCATACTGAGATTATGCATTTTTAAATGTCCATCATAAAAACGTCTTTCCAATTTAAAAAAAAGTTGTAAATAAATTTCATGAGTCCATGAAAATCATTAAATTGTTAACAACAGTTGATAACAGTTGGATTAGAGTAACTGTTGATAACGGTTAACAACCGTTGGATTTGAGAAGAATGCCTCTGAGAACCATGTGTGTTTTTTGTTTTGGGGTTTTTTTTGTTTTTTTGCGGTATGCGGGCCTCTCGCTGCTGTGGCCTCTCCCATTGCGGAGCACGGGCTCCGGACGCACAGGCTCAGCGGCCATGGCTCACGGGCCCAGCGGCTCCACGGCATGTAGGATCTTCCCGGACAGGGACACGAACCCGTGTCCCCTGCATCGGCAGGCGGACTCCCAACCACTGCGCCACCAGGGAAGCCCCATGTGTCTTTGTATGAACCGGGGAGTCATCTGCTAGCCTTGCAATTCTCTGCTCATTCCCTTCTGTGACAACAGGGTCTACTAGGATGGAAGTTGGGTTTCCAGTAAAACTTAGGGACTTTCTCTGCAGAGCAAATTAAGTGGTAGAGGTGGAGGAGGTGAGAAATAAGATACGGATTCTGGGAGGAGTGGTAGCTTGGGAGGATGAGAGGAAGCCCTTCTCAGTTGCTCTGGTGGGTGGCTGGAAAATCCCATCTTGTGATTTCCGATACACAAAGACCAATAGATTGTGGGGATCAATGTGTCCTTGGAGTTAACTCTTGAAGCAGTGGGTCTTGGTAAGAGGAGAGAAAGAGCCATGTTCTCTAAGACCTGAGAGGGATTTGGGGGAAGCCTTCCGGAAATGTGAGGAGTTACGGGGTAGAGGAGGGAGATAAAGGGGAACTCTTTCCAAAGCCTTTGCCCCAGAGCCCCAGATTTTCACTCTGCCAGAGGCTGAATCAGCCTACTTCAAACAGCTTCATCTTAGGATTCTGTACCCTTGGCTTTACCTTTTGTCTTTCTTAGCCTGTATTAGGCATTCTCACTCCCTCACCCCAAAGGACTTCTTTAACGTGAACCTAGTCAGTCCACTATGCAGGGCGTTCGCTGAGCAGACCCACAGTTGACACAATTTACACCTCCAGTGCAGTAGTAAAGTGGAGGTGGGGACTTGCCCACCGCAACGTGCCCCGCCTGGCACTTGCTCTGGATTTCCTTTTCTATCTTGACAGTTCATCAAGAGGCACATGCACAGATACCTACGTATTTCAAAGCAACAGGCATCTTCCTCTGGAGGGAGACATCAATTTGGGTATCAAGTCAGTACACCCTATCAGATCAAGGCCAATAGTTTGGACAGCAATATTCATCACCGTGGTAGCAATTCTGCAGCTGCAAGTGCAATTAGGCAATGGATGCTTGATTACAAACGAACCAATGTCCCAAACTTCAAGTCTGGCAACACACATACATACTAGAAAGGGTTTTTTTCCCTACAGCAAAATAAGGTCATTCACAGGATTGTTGAAGATGTGCTATGGTGGGAGGCATATTGAAGGCAGTGTCGTGGCTGGCACAGCAAGCGTGATGTGATGCTGGGGAACACAGCAGGGGCCACGCCATGCAAGGCTTTGAGGTCCATTTAAAGGATTTTGATTTCTGACCTTGGAGTGAGGCAAAGCCATGATATGTTTTCAATAGGGGAGTGGCCTGATCAAATGTGCACTTTGTGGAGGGTACTGTGGCTTCTGTGAAAAGAAGTATTTGGCTGGGGGGGTTGTTAATATGGGACTTTATGTTACTTCCTATTTTGGGCCACAGGATCTATATAATGAGGAGATTGGAGGGTATGCTTTGAAAGACAC
This sequence comes from Mesoplodon mirus, assembly GCF_964341445.2. Classification (NCBI taxonomy): domain Eukaryota; kingdom Metazoa; phylum Chordata; class Mammalia; order Artiodactyla; family Ziphiidae; genus Mesoplodon; species Mesoplodon mirus. The sequence continues at coordinate 55,606,188 of NC_138980.1, forward strand.
CGTTCCATTTGAAATATCCACGTGGGGTGCATTTCTTCAACGAAGGACTTGTGGCCCCAGCTGCTGGGGGTGCATCCCACAGAAAGCCTTCAGCTGGCAGTGAGTTTGGAAATTGCCTGGGTTCCTCACCCGAGGTGCACGGCAAGAAATGATTGATGTGGAGTGTGAAGGTCAGGCCATCGTAGCCCAACACAGACCCTCTCGGAAGGGTCACTCCAGTTCAAGAGCTCAGCTTCGGGCTTCCCTGGTGGCGCAGTGGTTGGGAGTCCGCCTGCCGACACAGGGGACACGGGTTCGTGCCCCGGTCCGGGAGGACCCCACATGCCGCGGAGCGGCTGGGCCCGTGAGCCATGGCTCCGGAGCCTGTGCTCCGCAACGAGAGAGGCCACAACAGTGAGAGGCCCGCATACCCCAAAAAAAAAAAAAAAAAAAAAAAAAAAAAAAAAAAGCAGGGGTCAAGGAGGGAAGGATTGGGAGGGAGTTTGGGATTAGCAGATACAAACTACAGGATGGATAAACAGCAGGGTCCTACTGTAGAGCACAGAGAACTATATTCAGTATCCTGTGATAAACCATAATGGAAAAGAATAGGAAAAAGAATGTATGTATACAAAAAACTGAATCAGAAATTAACAGAAGAAATTAACGCAACACAAATTAACACAACATTGTAAATCAACTATACATCAATAAAAAAGAAGAAGGAAAAGAAAAAAAATACAAACCAAGTCTGGGTTACCTTTGTGGGGAGGGAGCATGCAGAAGAGGGGCTGGCAGGGTTCTATTTCTTGCTCTGGGTGGCAGCTACAAGGGTGTTCACTTTCTTGTTACTCATTAAGCTATATTTATGCTTTCTGCACTTTCATGAATGTGTGTTATATTTCACAATAAAAAGTTTCTAAAACTGTAAAAAATATAAATATAAATATAAATATAAACAAAAGTTAGCCTCCTTGAAAAGAGAAAATGGGTGAGAAAATTCTCCATATCCTGGAAATGACAGTACCAATGGGACTCTGACAGGTAGCAGCACTCTTTCTAAGTTCCTGCCAGCACTGTGTTATATACGCTGGGGGCACAGAGAACAGCAATTCCCATAGGATGCCTGCCCTTAGCAAGTACACAGTCCACTTCCAGGATTTTATCCCCAGGACATCATTCAGCAGAAGCACGAAGATGACCCCTGCAGGGAGATTTGTAACAACAACAAGACTGGAAACCACCCAGATATTTACAAAAGCAGGAGGGTTTTCTCAACCTTTTGATTACAAAGACTAGCCAGCCTACCCACACCTATACCCTGGCAGGGTCAGCCTGTTCCCTATGGACATGGTGGTTGGTTTAGGGGGAGGCTGGTGAGCCTGCCCCAAGGGGGTGGGGACTTGGAGGCTCAACAAAGGGGTGTGCGATGTGATGGTGACGGGTCACAAAGGACTTGCGGTATAAATATGGTCGGGCCAAGAGACTCTGGCAGAGTCCTGCAGGGAGGTGACGAGTTGCTTTCGTTCCCTCTCTCTCTCCGAGACTCAATTTGTGGCTGGTGGCTCTGTCTTGAACGGAGAGAGCCATGAGCAGTGAGAGTTTACCTCATTACATGGCCAATAGCTACCGTTCAGTGGGGGTGTTGAGGACCTCCATGGGGGTCCTGCAACGACAACTGTACGAGGGAGGAGAGTATGACATTTTCAAGTACGCTCCCATGTTGGAGAGCGACTTTCTCCAGGTCAGCAAGAAAGGAGAACTGATTGACCTAGACAACCGCGTCCGAAGGGTGACTGTGGGTGTCGCATCCACCAGCCCCCTCTTCCCACTACCTGACGTCATGCTGCTGGCCCGAACAACGAAAGTCTGTGAAGAGCATGTCAGATGCGCCGGGATCACCAATGGGAGAGGTTGCAAGCCCGTGAAGACCCCAGAGCTCACCAGGCTGCTTCCCTTGAACTTTGTCAAGATCTCCATCCACAACCGGGAGAAACAGCAGCTGTGCCTGAATCTTGCTACCGGCCGGACTTTCTATCTGCAGCTGTGCCCCTCTTCCGATGCACAAAAAGACCTCTCTGCCCATTGGGAAAAGCTCGTCTATATCCTGAGACCACCAGTAGACAGTTACAGCAGTACCCCGATGCTCCAAACTGGAGATGCAGCGACTACAGAGGATGCCAAAATCCTAGTGGGAAGCACCCACAGAGACTCAAGAACACGGGGCAGGGTGCTTTGGGAGAGCAGGGCAAAGCTGGTCCTTCATAGCCTTTGGTGCTCTCTGAGACTCACCTGGGAAATACCTTCTATTGTTGAAACGGGTCAGGGACAAACGAGCTATCACTATGGGATTCGCCACACTGGAGAGGTTCCGAGTGCTTCTCCACCTTGTCCCACAGGGCTGAATTTCAGAGAGACCTTAGGTATCATATCAGCTGCACTGGTCTCATCACCAGGGCTGTAATCCCTCCTACAGCCTCCTGATTGTCTGGTCTCTTCTTGAACACTTACCCCAGCCCAGGTAGTCTCATCAATTGTGGAACATCATTCACAGTTAGGAAGCCCTTCCTTCATTGTGTCTCCCCGTGACGCCGACATGCTGTTTCAAATCAGCCCAACCCGTGTAGTCACCAAAATGCAGAAGGTGTGCACCCCTTGACCCAGGAACCCCACTTCTAGGAGTCTGTCCTGCAGAGAGAGAAGCACAAGGGTATAAAATTAAAGTGTATATCATGGAGAATGGTATCAGTGCTTTCCCTGACCCTGGGACTGTTCAAGTAAAATGGAGTGGCCGTTTGACAGCGGTGCAGTAGATGGGATCTTGCATCCAATGGGAGCTTAGACTGGGTGATTTCAAAGGTTATTCTAAGTATAAGCCCTTGAGTTGCTCAGCTGCAGGATGAGAGAGGAGCAGACAGTTCAGATCTCACTTTCTGTCATCTCTAACTTACCTGATTCTCCTCCCCTGAGCTCAGACCACAGAGCTCCACAGAGAAAGGGATCAGGATGAGGCTGGGCTTCACAAGCTTCGTGACGTGACTGGAGCCACAAAAAGCGCCGAAGGATCAGCAGGAGGGATGACCAGGGGCCTGGCGGGAGCCACCATCAAGGATCCAGGAGAAAGCGGATCCGGTGAGGCCATTGCAGGTGGCCTCCATGGATCAACTGCAGCCATGAAAAGCGCCCAAGGATCAGCGGCAGGGATATCCATCGGCCTGGCGGGAGCCACCATCACGGATACAGGAGAAAGCGGTTCCGGCGAGGCCATGGCAGGTGCCCCCCATGTATCAACTGCAGCCGTGAAAAGCGCCCAAGGATCAGCGGCAGGGATGACCACCGGTCTGGCGGGAGCCACCATCAAGGATCCAGGAGAAAGCGGATCCGGTGGGGCCATTGCAGGTGCCCCCCATGGATCAACTGCAGCCGTGAAAAGCGCCCAAGGATCAGCGGCAGGGATGTCCATGGGCCTGGCGGGAGCCATTATCAAGGATCCAGGAGAAAGCGGATCCGGCGAGGCCATTGCAGGTGCCCCCATAGATCAAGTGCAGCCATGAAAAGCGCCGAAGTATTCAGCGGCAGGAATGACCATGGGCCTGGCGGGAGCCATTATCAAGGATCCAGGAGAAAGCGGATCCGGCGAGGCCATTGCAGGTGCCCCCCATGGATCAACTGCAGCCGTGAAAAGCGCCCAAGGATCAGCGGCAGGGATGACCACCGGTCTGCCGGGAGCCACCATCAAGGATCCAGGAGAAAGCGGATCCGGTGGGGCCATTGCAGGTGCCCCCCATGGATCAACTGCAGCCGTGAAAAGTGCCGAAGTATTCAGCGGCAGGGATGTCCATGGGCCTGGCGGGAGCCATTATCAAGGATCCAGGAGAAAGCGGATCCGGCGAGGCCATTGCAGGTGCCCCCATAGATCAAGTGCAGCCGTGAATAGCGCCGAAGTATTCAGCGGCAGGAATGACCATGGGCCTGGCGGGAGCCATTATCAAGGATCCAGGAGAAAGCGGATCCGGCGAGGCCATTGCAGGTGCCCCCCATGGATCAACTGCAGCCGTGAAAAGCGCCGAAGGATCAGCGGCAGGAATGGCCATGGGCCTGGCTGGAGCCACCATCAAGGATCCAGGGGAAAGCGGATCCGGCGAGGCCATTGCAGGTGCCCCCCATGGATCAACTGCAGCCGTGAAAAGCGCCCAAGGATCAGCGGCAGGGATGTCCATGGGCCTGGCGGGAGCCATTATCAAGGATCCAGGAGAAAGCGGATCCGGCGAGGCCATTGCAGGTGCCCCCATAGATCAAGTGCAGCCGTGAAAAGCGCCGAAGTATTCAGCGGCAGGAATGACCATGGGCCTGGCGGGAGCCATTATCAAGGATCCAGGAGAAAGCGGATCCGGCGAGGCCATTGCAGGTGCCCCCCATGGATCAACTGCAGCCGTGAAAAGCGCCCAAGGATCAGCGGCAGGGATGACCACCGGTCTGCCGGGAGCCACCATCAAGGATCCAGGAGAAAGCGGATCCGGCAAGGACACTGCAGGTGCTGCCAGCTTATCCTTGCAGCACACGAACCTGGTCTTGGCGGATGATGCCAGCACATCCTCGACGGGGGCAGATGGTCCAGAGAGCAGCATGAGCATGGTGTTGCCAGTTGCAGTCACAACCAGCAAGCCTGCTGCTGGAAGAGCTGAAGGGAAGGTCGCAGACCCTGTGGTCTCCACCTTGCAGACCGAAGGCTACATGGCTGAACGGGATGGAAGCCAGAAGGGCTTCCACCCCAGGGATGAAGCCTGGAGAGAAAAAAAGAAAAGAAGGACACGTCTTCATCGAGGAAAAGTTCCCATCACCGCAGGACACGTGAAGGTCACCACAGGACAGGAGGGGACAAGACCCAGAAATCATCCTCCCACTGGTCCTCATCTGGCCATGGAAACTCCAAAGCTGACGAAGGACGGGAGGACAGCTCGCAAACTGAGGAACAGCCAGTCCGCCACCAGTTCAGGGACTCTAAGTAAGACATCCAGTAAGATCCTCTCCTGCTTTAGGAGCTTCAGAGTCATTCCTGGTTCAGAAACAAGGCTCACACATGACCATTGAGAGGCAGACAAAGCCCCGGTTGGCTTCCATGTTTAGCACACATTTGCTAAAAGGGGAGAAAAAAACAAGGACACGATAAACACAAAATTCACAATACTGGATTTCTGTAGGGTAAAAAGAAGGGAGGGATGGTCTGGGAGGAAAAGCTATTATGCAAAGCGGTATGTCCATGGGAATGTATTATCGTTTCCATTTTATTTTAACATCTCTGACATCAGGATGATTTTTATACTGCTGTCAGCCAAGTGGCAGACACTGCCTTAGAAATATCTCAACCAATTTGTTTCACTGTTGTTTTCCTTTCAATATATGCACAAGAGATGGATGACAAAGTCTGAAAGATATCTTTCAAGAACTATAACATAAAGAAACTAAGGGACATAAATACTCACTATCCAGGAACACAAGAAAGGTTTAGATATATTGTTAAGGAATAACAGAATAATCCAAAATGCTCTGTACTGATGAACTATGCAAATTATGTATGCATGTGGAAAGCGATTCTAAAAATAAAAAAATCATAAATGAGATTATGAAATCTCATTTCATACTGAGATTATGCATTTTTAAATGTCCATCATAAAAAAGTCTTTCCAATTTAAAAAAAAGTTGTAAATAAATTTCATGAGTCCATGAAAATCATTAAATTGTTAACAACAGTTGATAACAGTTGGATTAGAGTAACTGTTGATAACAGTTAACAACCGTTGGATTTGAGAAGAATGCCTCTGAGAACCATGTGTGTTTTTTGTTTTGGGGTTTTTTTTTTTTTTTGCGGTATGCGGGCCTCTCGCTGCTGTGGCCTCTCCCATTGTGGAGCACGGGCTCCGGATGCACAGGCTCAGCGGCCATGGCTCACGGGCCCAGCGGCCCCATGGCACGTAGGATCTTCCCGGACAGGGACACGAACCCGTGTCCCCTGCATCGGCAGGCGGACTCCCAACCACTGCGCCACCAGGGAAGCCCCATGTGTCTTTGTATGAACCGGGGAGTCATCTGCTAGCCTTGCAATTCTCTGCTCATTCCCTTCTGTGACAACAGGGTCTACTAGGATGGAAGTTGGGTTTCCAGTAAAACTTAGGGACTTTCTCTGCAGAGCAAATTAAGTGGTAGAGGTGGAGGAGGTGAGAAATAAGATACGGATTCTGGGAGGAGTGGTAGCTTGGGAGGATGAGAGGAAGCCCTTCTCAGTTGCTCTGGTGGGTGGCTGGAAAATCCCATCTTGTGATTTCCGATACACAAAGACCAATAGATTGTGGGGATCAATGTGTCCTTGGAGTTCACTCTTGAAGCAGTGGGTCTTGGTAAGAGGAGAGAAAGAGCCATGTTCTCTAAGACCTGAGAGGGATTTGGGGGAAGCCTTCCGGAAATGTGAGGAGTTACGGGGTAGAGGAGGGAGATAAAGGGGAACTCTTTCCAAAGCCTTTGCCTCAGAGCCCCAGATTTTCACTCTGCCAGAGGCTGAATCAGCCTACTTCAAACAGCTTCATCTTAGGATTCTGTACCCTTGGCTTTACCTTTTGTCTTTCTTAGCCTGTATTACGCATTCTCACTCCCTCACCCCAAAGGACTTCTTTAACGTGAACCTAGTCAGTCCACTATGCAGGGCGTTCGCTGAGCAGACCCACAGTTGACACAATTTACACCTCCAGTGCAGTAGTAAAGTGGAGGTGGGGACTTGCCCACCGCAACGTGCCCTGCCTGGCACTTGCTCTGGATTTCCTTTTCTATCTTGACAGTTCATCAAGAGGCACATGCACAGATACCTACGTATTTCAAAGCAACAGGCATCTTCCTCTGGAGGGAGACATCAATTTGGGTATCAAGTCAGTACACCCTATCAGATCAAGGCCAATAGTTTGGACAGCAATATTCATCACCGTGGTAGCAATTCTGCAGCTGCAAGTGCAATTAGGCAATGGATGGTTGATTACAAACGAACCAATGTCCCAAACTTCAAGTCTGGCAACACACATACATACTAGAAAGGGTTTTTTTCCCTACAGCAAAATAAGGTCATTCACAGGATTGTTGAAGATGTGCTATGGTGGGAGGCATATTGAAGGCAGTGTCGTGGCTGGCACAGCAAGCGTGATGTGATGCTGGGGAACACAGCAGGGGCCACGCCATGCAAGGCTTTGAGGTCCATTTAAAGGATTTTGATTTCTGACCTTGGAGTGAGGCAAAGCCATGATATGTTTTCAATAGGGGAGTGGCCTGATCAAATGTGCACTTTGTGGAGGGTACTGTGGCTTCTGTGAAAAGAAGTATTTGGCTGGGGGGGTTGTTAATATGGGACTTTATGTTACTTCCTATTTTGGGCCACAGGATCTATATAATGAGGAGATTGGAGGGTATGCTTTGAAAGACACCGTTCCATTTGAAATACCCACGTGGGGTGCATTTCTTCAACGAAGGACTTGTGGCCCCAGCTGCTGGGGGTGCATCCCACAGAAAGCCTTCAGCTGGCAGTGAGTTTGGAAATTGCCTGGGTTCCTCACCCGAGGTGCATGGCAAGAAATGATTGATGTGGAGTGTGAAGGTCAGGCCATCGTAGCCCAACACAGACCCTCTCGGAAGGGTCACTCCAGTTCAAGAGCTCAGCTTCGGGCTTCCCTGGTGGCGCAGTGGTTGGGAGTCCGCCTGCCGACACAGGGGACACGGGTTCGTGCCCCAGTCCGGGAGGACCCCACATGCCGCGGAGCGGCTGGGCCCGTGAGCCATGGCTCCGGAGCCTGTGCTCCGCAACGAGAGAGGCCACAACAGTGAGAGGCCCGCGTACCGCAAAAAAAAAAAAAAAAAAAAAAAAAAAAGCAGGGGTCAAGGAGGGAAGGATTGGGAGTTTGGGATTAGCAGATACAAACTACAGGATGGATAAACAGCAGGGTCCTACTGTAGAGCACAGAGAACTATATTCAGTATCCTGTGATAAACCATAATGGAAAAGAATAGGAAAAAGAATGTATGTATACAAAAAACTGAATCAGAAATTAACAGAAGAAATTAACGCAACACAAATTAACACAACATTGTAAATCAACTATACATCAATAAAAAAGAAGAAGGAAAAGAAAAAAAATACAAACCAAGTTTGGGTTACCTTTGTGGGGAGGGAGCATGCAGAAGAGGGGCTGGCAGGGTTCTATTTCTTGCTCTGGGTGGCAGCTACAAGGGTGTTCACTTTCTTGTTACTCATTAAGCTATATTTATGCTTTCTGCACTTTCATGAATGTGTGTTATATTTCACAATAAAAAGTTTCTAAAACTGTAAAAAATATAAATATAAATATAAATATAAACAAAAGTTAGCCTCCTTGAAAAGAGAAAATGGGTGAGAAAATTCTCCATATCCTGGAAATGACAGTAGCAATGGGACTCTGACAGGTAGCAGCACTCTTTCTAAGTTCCTGCCAGCACTGTGTTATATACGCTGGGGGCACAGAGAACAGCAATTCCCATAGGATGCCTGCCCTTAGCAAGTACACAGTCCACTTCCAGGATTTTATCCCCAGGACATCATTCAGCAGAAGCACGAAGATGATCCCTGCAGGGAGATTTGTAACAACAACAAGACTGGAAACCACCCAGATATTTACAAAAGCAGGAGGGTTTTCTCAACCTTTTGATTACAAAGACTAGCCAGCCTACCCACACCTATACCCTGGCAGGGTCAGCCTGTTCCCTATGGACATGGTGGTTGGTTTAGGGGGAGGCTGGTGAGCCTGCCCCAAGGGGGTGGGGACTTGGAGGCTCAACAAAGGGGTGTGCGATGTGATGGTGACGGGTCACAAAGGACTTGCGGTATAAATATGGTCGGGCCAAGAGACTCTGGCAGAGTCCTGCAGGGAGGTGACGAGTTGCTTTCGTTCCCTCTCTCTCTCCGAGACTCAATTTGTGGCTGGTGGCTCTGTCTTGAACGGAGAGAGCCATGAGCAGTGAGAGTTTACCTCATTACATGGCCAATAGCTACCGTTCAGTGGGGGTGTTGAGGACCTCCATGGGGGTCCTGCAACGACAACTGTACGAGGGAGGAGAGTATGACATTTTCAAGTACGCTCCCATGTTGGAGAGCGACTTTCTCCAGGTCAGCAAGAAAGGAGAACTGATTGACCTAGACAACCGCGTCCGAAGGGTGACTGTGGGTGTCGCATCCACCAGCCCCCTCTTCCCACTACCTGACGTCATGCTGCTGGCCCGAACAACGAAAGTCTGTGAAGAGCATGTCAGATGCGCCGGGATCACCAAGGGGAGAGGTTGCAAGCCCGTGAAGACCCCAGAGCTCACCAGGCTGCTTCCCTTGAACTTTGTCAAGATCTCCATCCACAACCGGGAGAAACAGCAGCTGTGCCTGAATCTTGCTACCGGCCGGACTTTCTATCTGCAGCTGTGCCCCTCTTCCGATGCACAAAAAGACCTCTTTGCCCATTGGGAAAAGCTCGTCTATATCCTGAGACCACCGGTAGACAGTTACAGCAGTACCCCGATGCTCCAAACTGGAGATGCAGCGACTACAGAGGATGCCAAGATCCTAGTGGGAAGCACCCACAGAGACTCAAGAACACGGGGCAGGGTGCTTTGGGAGAGCAGGGCAAAGCTGGTCCTTCATAGCCTTTGGTGCTCTCTGAGACTCACCTGGGAAATACCTTCTATTGTTGAAAAGGGTCAGGGACAAACGAGCTATCACTATGGGATTCACCACACTGGAGAGGTTCCGAGTGCTTCTCCACCTTGTCCCACAGGGCTGAATTTCAGAGAGACCTTAGGTATCATATCAGCTGCACTGGTCTCATCACCAGGGCTGTAATCCCTCCTACAGCATCCTGATTGTCTGGTCTCTTCTTGAACACTTACCCCAGCCCAGGTAGTCTCATCAATTGTGGAACATCATTCACAGTTAGGAAGCCCTTCCTTCATTGTGTCTCCCCGTGACGCCGACATGCTGATTCAAATCAGCCCAACCCGTGTAGTCACCAAAATGCAGAAGGTGTGCACCCCTTGACCCAGGAACCCCACTTCTAGGAGTCTGTCCTGCAAAGAGAGAAGCACAAGGGTATAAAATTAAAGTGTATATCAAGGAGAATGGTATCAGTGCTTTCCCTGACCCTGGGACTGTTCAAGTAAAATGGAGTGGCCGTTTGACAGCGGTGCAGTAGATGGGATCTTGCATCCAATGGGAGCTTAGACTGGGTGATTTCAAAGGTTATTCTAAGTATAAGCCCTTGAGTTGCTCAGCTGCAGGATGAGAGAGGAGCAGACAGTTCAGATCTCACTTTCTGTCATCTCTAACTTACCTGATTCTCCTCCCCTGAGCTCAGACCACAGAGCTCCACAGAGAAAGGGATCAGGATGAGGCTGGGCTTCACAAGCTTCGTGACGTGACTGGAGCCACAAAAAGCGCCGAAGGATCAGCAGGAGGGATGACCAGGGGCCTGGCGGGAGCCACCATCAAGGATCCAGGAGAAAGCGGATCCGGTGAGGCCATTGCAGGTGGCCTCCATGGATCAACTGCAGCCGTGAAAAGCTACGAAGAATCAGCGGCAGGGATGACCACGGGCCTGGTGGGAGCCACGGTCAAGGATCCAGGAAAAAGCGGATCCGGCGAGGCCATTGCAGGTGCCCCCCTTGGATCAACTGCAGCCGTGAAAAGCGCCGAAGGATCACCGGCAGGGATGACCACGGGCCTGGTGGGAGCCACCATCAAAGATTCAGGAGAAAGCGGTTCTGGCGAGGCCATTGCAGGTGCCCAGCCATGGATCAACTGCAGCCGTGAAAAGCGCCGAAGGATCAGCGGCAGGGATATCCATCGGCCTGGCGGGAGCCACCATCACGGATACAGGAGAAAGCGGTTCCGGCGAGGCCATGGCAGGTGCCCCCCATGTATCAACTGCAGCCGTGAAAAGCGCCCAAGGATCAGCGGCGGGGATGACCACCGGTCTGGCGGGAGCCACCATCAAGGATCCAGGAGAAAGCGGATCCACTGGGGCCACTGCAGGTGCCCCCCATGGATCAACTGCAGCCGTGAAAAGCGCCCAAGGATCAGCGGCAGGGATGTCCATGGGCCTGGCGGGAGCCATTATCAAGGATCCAGGAGAAAGCGGATCCGGCGAGGCCATTGCAGGTGCCCCCATAGATCAAGTGCAGCCATGAAAAGCGCCGAAGTATTCAGCGGCAGGAATGACCATGGGCCTGGCGGGAGCCATTATCAAGGATCCAGGAGAAAGCGGATCCGGCGAGGCCATTGCAGGTGCCCCCCATGGATCAACTGCAGCCGTGAAAAGCGCCCAAGGATCAGCGGCAGGGATGACCACCGGTCTGGCGGGAGCCACCATCAAGGATCCAGGGGAAAGCGGATCCGGTGGGGCCATTGCAGGTGCCCCCCATGGATCAACTGCAGCCGTGAAAAGCGCCGAAGTATTCAGCGGCAGGGATGTCCATGGGCCTGGCGGGAGCCATTATCAAGGATCCAGGAGAAAGCGGATCCGGCGAGGCCATTGCAGGTGCCCCCATAGATCAAGTGCAGCCGTGAATAGCGCCGAAGTATTCAGCGGCAGGAATGACCATGGGCCTGGCGGGAGCCATTATCAAGGATCCAGGAGAAAGCGGATCCGGCGAGGCCATTGCAGGTGCCCCCCATGGATCAACTGCAGCCGTGAAAAGCGCCGAAGGATCAGCGGCAGGAATGGCCATGGGCCTGGCTGGAGCCACCATCAAGGATCCAGGGGAAAGCGGATCCGGCGAGGCCATTGCAGGTGCCCCCCATGGATCAACTGCAGCCGTGAAAAGCGCCCAAGGATCAGCGGCAGGGATGTCCATGGGCCTGGCGGGAGCCATTATCAAGGATCCAGGAGAAAGCGGATCCGGCGAGGCCATTGCAGGTGCCCCCATAGATCAAGTGCAGCCGTGAAAAGCGCCGAAGTATTCAGCGGCAGGAATGACCATGGGCCTGGCGGGAGCCATTATCAAGGATCCAGGAGAAAGCGGATCCGGCGAGGCCATTGCAGGTGCCCCCCATGGATCAACTGCAGCCGTGAAAAGCGCCCAAGGATCAGCGGCAGGGATGACCACCGGTCTGCCGGGAGCCACCATCAAGGATCCAGGAGAAAGCGGATCCGGCAAGGACACTGCAGGTGCTGCCAGCTTATCCTTGCAGCACACGAACCTGGTCTTGGCGGATGATGCCAGCACATCCTCGACGGGGGCAGATGGTCCAGAGAGCAGCATGAGCATGGTGTTGCCAGTTGCAGTCACAACCAGCAAGCCTGCTGCTGGAAGAGCTGAAGGGAAGGTCGCAGACCCTGTGGTCTCCACCTTGCAGACCGAAGGCTACATGGCTGAACGGGATGGAAGCCAGAAGGGCTTCCACCCCAGGGATGAAGCCTGGAGAGAAAAAAAGAAAAGAAGGACACGTCTTCATCGAGGAAAAGTTCCCATCACCGCAGGACACGTGAAGGTCACCACAGGACAGGAGGGGACAAGACCCAGAAATCATCCTCCCACTGGTCCTCATCTGGCCATGGAAACTCCAAAGCTGACGAAGGACGGGAGGACAGCTCGCAAACTGAGGAACAGCCAGTCCGCCACCAGTTCAGGGACTCTAAGTAAGACATCCAGTAAGATCCTCTCCTGCTTTAGGAGCTTCAGAGTCATTCCTGGTTCAGAAACAAGGCTCACACATGACCATTGAGAGGCAGACAAAGCCCCGGTTGGCTTCCATGTTTAGCACACATTTGCTAAAAGGGGAGAAAAAAACAAGGACACGATAAACACAAAATTCACAATACTGGATTTCTGTAGGGTAAAAAGAAGGGAGGGATGGTCTGGGAGGAAAAGCTATTATGCAAAGCGGTATGTCCATGGGAATGTATTATCGTTTCCATTTTATTTTAACATCTCTGACATCAGGATGATTTTTATACTGCTGTCAGCCAAGTGGCAGTCACTGCCTTAGAAATATCTCAACCAATTTGTTTCACTGTTGTTTTCCTTTCAATATATGCACAAGAGATGGATGACAAAGTCTGAAAGATATCTTTCAAGAACTATAACATAAAGAAACTAAGGGACATAAATACTCACTATCCAGGAACACAAGAAAGGTTTAGATATATTGTTAAGGAATAACAGAATAATCCAAAATGCTCTGTACTGATGAACTATGCAAATTATGTATGCATGTGGAAAGCGATTCTAAAAATAAAAAAATCATAAATGAGATTATGAAATCTCATTTCATACTGAGATTATGCATTTTTAAATGTCCATCATAAAAAAGTCTTTCCAATTTAAAAAAAAGTTGTAAATAAATTTCATGAGTCCATGAAAATCATTAAATTGTTAACAACAGTTGATAACAGTTGGATTACAGTAACTGTTGGTAACAGTTAACAACCGTTGGATTTGAGAAGAATGCCTCTGAGAACCATGTGTGTCTTTTGTTTTGGGGTTTTTTTTGTTTTTTTGCGGTATGCGGGCCTCTCGCTGCTGTGGCCTCTCCCATTGCGGAGCACGGGCTCCGGACGCACAGGCTCAGCGGCCATGGCTCACGGGCCCAGCGGCTCCACGGCATGTAGGATCTTCCCGGACAGGGACACGAACCCGTGTCCCCTGTATCGGCAGGCGGACTCCCAACCACTGCGCCACCAGGGAAGCCCCATGTGTCTTTGTATGAACCGGGGAGTCATCTGCTAGCCTTGCAATTCTCTGCTCATTCCCTTCTGTGACAACAGGGTCTACTAGGATGGAAGTTGGGTTTCCAGTAAAACTTAGGGACTTTCTCTGCAGAGCAAATTAAGTGGTAGAGGTGGAGGAGGTGAGAAATAAGATACGGATTCTGGGAGGAGTGGTAGCTTGGGAGGATGAGAGGAAGCCCTTCTCAGTTGCTCTGGTGGGTGGCTGGAAAATCCCATCTTGTGATTTCTGATACACAAAGACCAATAGATTGTGGGGATCAATGTGTCCTTGGAGTTAACTCTTGAAGCAGTGGGTCTTGGTAAGAGGAGAGAAAGAGCCATGTTCTCTAAGACCTGAGAGGGATTTGGGGGAAGCCTTCTGGAAATGTGAGGAGTTACGGGGTAGAGGAGGGAGATAAAGGGGAACTCTTTCCAAAGCCTTTGCCTCAGAGCCCCAGATTTTCACTCTGCCAGAGGCTGAATCAGCCTACTTCAAACAGCTTCATCTTAGGATTCTGTACCCTTGGCTTTACCTTTTGTCTTTCTTAGCCTGTATTAGGCATTCTCACTCCCTCACCCCAAAGGACTTCTTTAACGTGAACCTAGTCAGTCCACTATGCAGGGCGTTCGCTGAGCAGACCCACGGTTTACACAGTTTACACCTCCAGTGAAGTAGTAAAGTGGAGGTGGGGACTTGCCCACCGCAACGTGCCCCGCCTGGCACTTGCTCTGGATTTCCTTTTCTATCTTGACAGTTCATCAAGAGGCACATGCACAGATACCTACGTATTTCAAAGCAACAGGCATCTTCCTCTGGAGGGAGACATCAATTTGGGTATCAAGTCAGTACACCCTATCAGATCAAGGCCAATAGTTTGGACAGCAATATTCATCACCGTGGTAGCAATTCTGCAGCTGCAAGTGCAATTAGGCAATGGATGCTTGATTACAAACGAACCAATGTCCCAAACTTCAAGTCTGGCAACACACATACATACTAGAAAGGGTTTTTTTCCCTACAGCAAAATAAGGTCATTCACAGGATTGTTGAAGATGTGCTATGGTGGGAGGCATATTGAAGGCAGTGTCGTGGCTGGCACAGCAAGCGTGATGTGATGCTGGGGAACACAGCAGGGGCCACGCCATGCAAGGCTTTGAGGTCCATTTAAAGGATTTTGATTTCTGACCTTGGAGTGAGGCAAAGCCATGATATGTTTTCAATAGGGGAGTGGCCTGATCAAATGTGCACTTTGTGGAGGGTACTGTGGCTTCTGTGAAAAGAAGTATTTGGCTGGGGGGGTTGTTAATATGGGACTTTATGTTACTTCCTATTTTGGGCCACAGGATCTATATAATGAGGAGATTGGAGGGTATGCTTTGAAAGACACCATTCCATTTGAAATATCCACGTGGGGTGCATTTCTTCAACGAAGGACTTGTGGCCCCAGCTGCTGGGGGTGCATCCCACAGAAAGCCTTCAGCTGGCAGTGAGTTTCGAAATTGCCTGGGTTCCTCACCCGAGGTGCACGGCAAGAAATGATTGATGTGGAGTGTGAAGGTCAGGCCATCGTAGCCCAACACAGACCCTCTCGGAAGGGTCACTCCAGTTCAAGAGCTCAGCTTCGGGCTTCCCTGGTGGCGCAGTGGTTGGGAGTCCGCCTGCCGACACAGGGGACACGGGTTCGTGCCCCGGTCCGGGAGGACCCCACATGCCGCGGAGCGGCTGGGCCCGTGAGCCATGGCTCCGGAGCCTGTGCTCCGCAACGAGAGAGGCCACAACAGTGAGAGGCCCGCGTACCGCAAAAAAAAAAAAAAAAAAAAAAAAAAAAAGCAGGGGTCAAGGAGGGAAGGATTGGGAGTTTGGGATTAGCAGATACAAACTACAGGATGGATAAACAGCAGGGTCCTACTGTAGAGCACAGAGAACTATATTCAGTATCCTGTGATAAACCATAATGGAAAAGAATAGGAAAAAGAATGTATGTATACAAAAAACTGAATCAGAAATTAACAGAAGAAATTAACGCAACACAAATTAACACAACATTGTAAATCAACTATACATCAATAAAAAAGAAGAAGGAAAAGAAAAAAAATACAAACCAAGTCTGGGTTACCTTTGTGGGGAGGGAGCATGCAGAAGAGGGGCTGGCAGGGTTCTATTTCTTGCTCTGGGTGGCAGCTACAAGGGTGTTCACTTTCTTGTTACTCATTAAGCTATATTTATGCTTTCTGCACTTTCATGAATGTGTGTTATATTTCACAATAAAAAGTTTCTAAAACTGTAAAAAATATAAATATAAATATAAATATAAACAAAAGTTAGCCTCCTTGAAAAGAGAAAATGGGTGAGAAAATTCTCCATATCCTGGAAATGACAGTACCAATGGGACTCTGACAGGTAGCAGCACTCTTTCTAAGTTCCTGCCAGCACTGTGTTATATACGCTGGGGGCACAGAGAACAGCAATTCCCATAGGATGCCTGCCCTTAGCAAGTACACAGTCCACTTCCAGGATTTTATCCCCAGGACATCATTCAGCAGAAGCACGAAGATGATCCCTGCAGGGAGATTTGTAACAACAACAAGACTGGAAACCACCCAGATATTTACAAAAGCAGGAGGGTTTTCTCAACCTTTTGATTACAAAGACTAGCCAGCCTACCCACACCTATACCCTGGCAGGGTCAGCCTGTTCCCTATGGACATGGTGGTTGGTTTAGGGGGAGGCTGGTGAGCCTGCCCCAAGGGGGTGGGGACTTGGAGGCTCAACAAAGGGGTGTGCGATGTGATGGTGACGGGTCACAAAGGACTTGCGGTATAAATATGGTCGGGCCAAGAGACTCTGGCAGAGTCCTGCAGGGAGGTGACGAGTTGCTTTCGTTCCCTCTCTCTCTCCGAGACTCAATTTGTGGCTGGTGGCTCTGTCTTGAACGGAGAGAGCCATGAGCAGTGAGAGTTTACCTCATTACATGGCCAATAGCTACCGTTCAGTGGGGGTGTTGAGGACCTCCATGGGGGTCCTGCAACGACAACTGTACGAGGGAGGAGAGTATGACATTTTCAAGTACGCTCCCATGTTGGAGAGCGACTTTCTCCAGGTCAGCAAGAAAGGAGAACTGATTGACCTAGACAACCGCGTCCGAAGGGTGACTGTGGGTGTCGCATCCACCAGCCCCCTCTTCCCACTACCTGACGTCATGCTGCTGGCCCGAACAACGAAAGTCTGTGAAGAGCATGTCAGATGCGCCGGGATCACCAAGGGGAGAGGTTGCAAGCCCGTGAAGACCCCAGAGCTCACCAGGCTGCTTCCCTTGAACTTTGTCAAGATCTCCATCCACAACCGGGAGAAACAGCAGCTGTGCCTGAATCTTGCTACCGGCCAGAATTTCTATCTGCAGCTGTGCCCCTCTTCCGATGCACAAAAAGACCTCTTTGCCCATTGGGAAAAGCTCGTCTATATCCTGAGACCACCGGTAGACAGTTACAGCAGTACCCCGATGCTCCAAACTGGAGATGCAGCGACTACAGAGGATGCCAAGATCCTAGTGGGAAGCACCCACAGAGACTCAAGAACACGGGGCAGGGTGCTTTGGGAGAGCAGGGCAAAGCTGGTCCTTCATAGCCTTTGGTGCTCTCTGAGACTCACCTGGGAAATACCTTCTATTGTTGAAAAGGGTCAGGGACAAACGAGCTATCACTATGGGATTCACCACACTGGAGAGGTTCCGAGTGCTTCTCCACCTTGTCCCACAGGGCTGAATTTCAGAGAGACCTTAGGTATCATATCAGCTGCACTGGTCTCATCACCAGGGCTGTAATCCCTCCTACAGCATCCTGATTGTCTGGTCTCTTCTTGAACACTTACCCCAGCCCAGGTAGTCTCATCAATTGTGGAACATCATTCACAGTTAGGAAGCCCTTCCTTCATTGTGTCTCCCCGTGACGCCGACATGCTGATTCAAATCAGCCCAACCCGTGTAGTCACCAAAATGCAGAAGGTGTGCACCCCTTGACCCAGGAACCCCACTTCTAGGAGTCTGTCCTGCAAAGAGAGAAGCACAAGGGTATAAAATTAAAGTGTATATCAAGGAGAATGGTATCAGTGCTTTCCCTGACCCTGGGACTGTTCAAGTAAAATGGAGTGGCCGTTTGACAGCGGTGCAGTAGATGGGATCTTGCATCCAATGGGAGCTTAGACTGGGTGATTTCAAAGGTTATTCTAAGTATAAGCCCTTGAGTTGCTCAGCTGCAGGATGAGAGAGGAGCAGACAGTTCAGATCTCACTTTCTGTCATCTCTAACTTACCTGATTCTCCTCCCCTGAGCTCAGACCACAGAGCTCCACAGAGAAAGGGATCAGGATGAGGCTGGGCTTCACAAGCTTCGTGACGTGACTGGAGCCACAAAAAGAGCCGAAGGATCAGCAGGAGGGATGACCAGGGGCCTGGCGGGAGCCACCATCAAGGATCCAGGAGAAAGCGGATCCGGTGAGGCCATTGCAGGTGGCCTCCATGGATCAACTGCAGCCGTGAAAAGCTACGAAGAATCAGCGGCAGGGATGACCACGGGCCTGGTGGGAGCCACGGTCAAGGATCCAGGAAAAAGCGGATCCGGCGAGGCCATTGCAGGTGCCCCCCTTGGATCAACTGCAGCCGTGAAAAGCGCCGAAGGATCACCGGCAGGGATGACCACGGGCCTGGTGGGAGCCACCATCAAAGATTCAGGAGAAAGCGGTTCTGGCAAGGCCATTGCAGGTGCCCAGCCATGGATCAACTGCAGCCGTGAAAAGCGCCGAAGGATCAGCGGCAGGGATATCCATCGGCCTGGCGGGAGCCACCATCACGGATACAGGAGAAAGCGGTTCCGGCGAGGCCATGGCAGGTGCCCCCCATGGATCAACTGCAGCCGTGAAAAGCGCCCAAGGATCAGCGGCGGGGATGACCACCGGTCTGGCGGGAGCCACCATCAAGGATCCAGGAGAAAGCGGATCCACTGGGGCCACTGCAGGTGCCCCCCATGGATCAACTGCAGCCGTGAAAAGCGCCCAAGGATCAGCGGCAGGGATGTCCATGGGCCTGGCGGGAGCCATTATCAAGGATCCAGGAGAAAGCGGATCCGGCGAGGCCATTGCAGGTGCCCCCATAGATCAAGTGCAGCCATGAAAAGCGCCGAAGTATTCAGCGGCAGGAATGACCATGGGCCTGGCGGGAGCCATTATCAAGGATCCAGGAGAAAGTGGATCCGGCGAGGCCATTGCAGGTGCCCCCCATGGATCAACTGCAGCCGTGAAAAGCGCCCAAGGATCAGCGGCAGGGATGACCACCGGTCTGGCGGGAGCCACCATCAAGGATCCAGGGGAAAGCGGATCCGGTGGGGCCATTGCAGGTGCCCCCCATGGATCAACTGCAGCCGTGAAAAGCGCCGAAGTATTCAGCGGCAGGGATGTCCATGGGCCTGGCGGGAGCCATTATCAAGGATCCAGGAGAAAGCGGATCCGGCGAGGCCATTGCAGGTGCCCCCATAGATCAAGTGCAGCCGTGAATAGCGCCGAAGTATTCAGCGGCAGGAATGACCATGGGCCTGGCGGGAGCCATTATCAAGGATCCAGGAGAAAGCGGATCCGGCGAGGCCATTGCAGGTGCCCCCCATGGATCAACTGCAGCCGTGAAAAGCGCCGAAGGATCAGCGGCAGGAATGGCCATGGGCCTGGCTGGAGCCACCATCAAGGATCCAGGGGAAAGCGGATCCGGCGAGGCCATTGCAGGTGCCCCCCATGGATCAACTGCAGCCGTGAAAAGCGCCCAAGGATCAGCGGCAGGGATGTCCATGGGCCTGGCGGGAGCCATTATCAAGGATCCAGGAGAAAGCGGATCCGGCGAGGCCATTGCAGGTGCCCCCATAGATCAAGTGCAGCCGTGAAAAGCGCCGAAGTATTCAGCGGCAGGAATGACCATGGGCCTGGCGGGAGCCATTATCAAGGATCCAGGAGAAAGCGGATCCGGCGAGGCCATTGCAGGTGCCCCCCATGGATCAACTGCAGCCGTGAAAAGCGCCCAAGGATCAGCGGCAGGGATGACCACCGGTCTGCCGGGAGCCACCATCAAGGATCCAGGAGAAAGCGGATCCGGCAAGGACACTGCAGGTGCTGCCAGCTTATCCTTGCAGGACACGAACCTGGTCTTGGCGGATGATGCCAGCACATCCTCGACGGGGGCAGATGGTCCAGAGAGCAGCATGAGCATGGTGTTGCCAGTTGCAGTCACAACCAGCAAGCCTGCTGCTGGAAGAGCTGAAGGGAAGGTCGCAGACCCTGTGGTCTCCACCTTGCAGACCGAAGGCTACATGGCTGAACGGGATGGAAGCCAGAAGGGCTTCCACCCCAGGGATGAAGCCTGGAGAGAAAAAAAGAAAAGAAGGACACGTCTTCATCGAGGAAAAGTTCCCATCACCGCAGGACACGTGAAGGTCACCACAGGACAGGAGGGGACAAGACCCAGAAATCATCCTCCCACTGGTCCTCATCTGGCCATGGAAACTCCAAAGCTGACGAAGGACGGGAGGACAGCTCGCAAACTGAGGAACAGCCAGTCCGCCACCAGTTCAGGGACTCTAAGTAAGACATCCAGTAAGATCCTCTCCTGCTTTAGGAGCTTCAGAGTCATTCCTGGTTCAGAAACAAGGCTCACACATGACCATTGAGAGGCAGACAAAGCCCCGGTTGGCTTCCATGTTTAGCACACATTTGCTAAAAGGGGAGAAAAAAACAAGGACACGATAAACACAAAATTCACAATACTGGATTTCTGTAGGGTAAAAAGAAGGGAGGGATGGTCTGGGAGGAAAAGCTATTATGCAAAGCGGTATGTCCATGGGAATGTATTATCGTTTCCATTTTATTTTAACATCTCTGACATCAGGATGATTTTTATACTGCTGTCAGCCAAGTGGCAGTCACTGCCTTAGAAATATCTCAACCAATTTGTTTCACTGTTGTTTTCCTTTCAATATATGCACAAGAGATGGATGACAAAGTCTGAAAGATATCTTTCAAGAACTATAACATAAAGAAACTAAGGGACATAAATACTCACTATCCAGGAACACAAGAAAGGTTTAGATATATTGTTAAGGAATAACAGAATAATCCAAAATGCTCTGTACTGATGAACTATGCAAATTATGTATGCATGTGGAAAGCGATTCTAAAAATAAAAAAATCATAAATGAGATTATGAAATCTCATTTCATACTGAGATTATGCATTTTTAAATGTCCATCATAAAAAAGTCTTTCCAATTTAAAAAAAAGTTGTAAATAAATTTCATGAGTCCATGAAAATCATTAAATTGTTAACAACAGTTGATAACAGTTGGATTACAGTAACTGTTGGTAACAGTTAACAACCGTTGGATTTGAGAAGAATGCCTCTGAGAACCATGTGTGTCTTTTGTTTTGGGGTTTTTTTTGTTTTTTTGCGGTATGCGGGCCTCTCGCTGCTGTGGCCTCTCCCATTGCGGAGCACGGGCTCCGGACGCACAGGCTCAGCGGCCATGGCTCACGGGCCCAGCGGCTCCACGGCATGTAGGATCTTCCCGGACAGGGACACGAACCCGTGTCCCCTGTATCGGCAGGCGGACTCCCAACCACTGCGCCACCAGGGAAGCCCCATGTGTCTTTGTATGAACCGGGGAGTCATCTGCTAGCCTTGCAATTCTCTGCTCATTCCCTTCTGTGACAACAGGGTCTACTAGGATGGAAGTTGGGTTTCCAGTAAAACTTAGGGACTTTCTCTGCAGAGCAAATTAAGTGGTAGAGGTGGAGGAGGTGAGAAATAAGATACGGATTCTGGGAGGAGTGGTAGCTTGGGAGGATGAGAGGAAGCCCTTCTCAGTTGCTCTGGTGGGTGGCTGGAAAATCCCATCTTGTGATTTCTGATACACAAAGACCAATAGATTGTGGGGATCAATGTGTCCTTGGAGTTAACTCTTGAAGCAGTGGGTCTTGGTAAGAGGAGAGAAAGAGCCATGTTCTCTAAGACCTGAGAGGGATTTGGGGGAAGCCTTCTGGAAATGTGAGGAGTTACGGGGTAGAGGAGGGAGATAAAGGGGAACTCTTTCCAAAGCCTTTGCCTCAGAGCCCCAGATTTTCACTCTGCCAGAGGCTGAATCAGCCTACTTCAAACAGCTTCATCTTAGGATTCTGTACCCTTGGCTTTACCTTTTGTCTTTCTTAGCCTGTATTAGGCATTCTCACTCCCTCACCCCAAAGGACTTCTTTAACGTGAACCTAGTCAGTCCACTATGCAGGGCGTTCGCTGAGCAGACCCACGGTTTACACAGTTTACACCTCCAGTGAAGTAGTAAAGTGGAGGTGGGGACTTGCCCACCGCAACGTGCCCCGCCTGGCACTTGCTCTGGATTTCCTTTTCTATCTTGACAGTTCATCAAGAGGCACATGCACAGATACCTACGTATTTCAAAGCAACAGGCATCTTCCTCTGGAGGGAGACATCAATTTGGGTATCAAGTCAGTACACCCTATCAGATCAAGGCCAATAGTTTGGACAGCAATATTCATCACCGTGGTAGCAATTCTGCAGCTGCAAGTGCAATTAGGCAATGGATGCTTGATTACAAACGAACCAATGTCCCAAACTTCAAGTCTGGCAACACACATACATACTAGAAAGGGTTTTTTTCCCTACAGCAAAATAAGGTCATTCACAGGATTGTTGAAGATGTGCTATGGTGGGAGGCATATTGAAGGCAGTGTCATGGCTGGCACAGCAAGCGTGATGTGATGCTGGGGAACACAGCAGGGGCCACGCCATGCAAGGCTTTGAGGTCCATTTAAAGGATTTTGATTTCTGACCTTGGAGTGAGGCAAAGCCATGATATGTTTTCAATAGGGGAGTGGCCTGATCAAATGTGCACTTTGTGGAGGGTACTGTGGCTTCTGTGAAAAGAAGTATTTGGCTGGGGGGGTTGTTAATATGGGACTTTATGTTACTTCCTATTTTGGGCCACAGGATCTATATAATGAGGAGATTGGAGGGTATGCTTTGAAAGACACCGTTCCATTTGAAATATCCACGTGGGGTGCATTTCTTCAACGAAGGACTTGTGGCCCCAGCTGCTGGGGGTGCATCCCACAGAAAGCCTTCAGCTGGCAGTGAGTTTGGAAATTGCCTGGGTTCCTCACCCGAGGTGCACGGCAAGAAATGATTGATGTGGAGTGTGAAGGTCAGGCCATCGTAGCCCAACACAGACCCTCTCGGAAGGGTCACTCCAGTTCAAGAGCTCAGCTTCGGGCTTCCCTGGTGGCGCAGTGGTTGGGAGTCCACCTGCCGACACAGGGGACACGGGTTCGTGCCCCGGTCCGGGAGGACCCCACATGCCGCGGAGCGGCTGGGCCCGTGAGCCATGGCTCCGGAGCCTGTGCTCCGCAACGAGAGAGGCCACAACAGTGAGAGGCCCGCGTACCGCAAAAAAAAAAAAAAAAAAAAAAAAAAAAAAAAAAAAGCAGGGGTCAAGGAGGGAAGGATTGGGAGTTTGGGATTAGCAGATACAAACTACAGGATGGATAAACAGCAGGGTCCTACTGTAGAGCACAGAGAACTATATTCAGTATCCTGTGATAAACCATAATGGAAAAGAATAGGAAAAAGAATGTATGTATACAAAAAACTGAATCAGAAATTAACAGAAGAAATTAACGCAACACAAATTAACACAACATTGTAAATCAACTATACATCAATAAAAAAGAAGAAGGAAAAGAAAAAAAATACAAACCAAGTCTGGGTTACCTTTGTGGGGAGGGAGCATGCAGAAGAGGGGCTGGCAGGGTTCTATTTCTTGCTCTGGGTGGCAGCTACAAGGGTGTTCACTTTCTTGTTACTCATTAAGCTATATTTATGCTTTCTGCACTTTCATGAATGTGTGTTATATTTCACAATAAAAAGTTTCTAAAACTGTAAAAAATATAAATATAAATATAAATATAAACAAAAGTTAGCCTCCTTGAAAAGAGAAAATGGGTGAGAAAATTCTCCATATCCTGGAAATGACAGTACCAATGGGACTCTGACAGGTAGCAGCACTCTTTCTAAGTTCCTGCCAGCACTGTGTTATATACGCTGGGGGCACAGAGAACAGCAATTCCCATAGGATGCCTGCCCTTAGCAAGTACACAGTCCACTTCCAGGATTTTATCCCCAGGACATCATTCAGCAGAAGCACGAAGATGATCCCTGCAGGGAGATTTGTAACAACAACAAGACTGGAAACCACCCAGATATTTACAAAAGCAGGAGGGTTTTCTCAACCTTTTGATTACAAAGACTAGCCAGCCTACCCACACCTATACCCTGGCAGGGTCAGCCTGTTCCCTATGGACATGGTGGTTGGTTTAGGGGGAGGCTGGTGAGCCTGCCCCAAGGGGGTGGGGACTTGGAGGCTCAACAAAGGGGTGTGCGATGTGATGGTGACGGGTCACAAAGGACTTGCGGTATAAATATGGTCGGGCCAAGAGACTCTGGCAGAGTCCTGCAGGGAGGTGACGAGTTGCTTTCGTTCCCTCTCTCTCTCCGAGACTCAATTTGTGGCTGGTGGCTCTGTCTTGAACGGAGAGAGCCATGAGCAGTGAGAGTTTACCTCATTACATGGCCAATAGCTACCGTTCAGTGGGGGTGTTGAGGACCTCCATGGGGGTCCTGCAACGACAACTGTACGAGGGAGGAGAGTATGACATTTTCAAGTACGCTCCCATGTTGGAGAGCGACTTTCTCCAGGTCAGCAAGAAAGGAGAACTGATTGACCTAGACAACCGCGTCCGAAGGGTGACTGTGGGTGTCGCATCCACCAGCCCCCTCTTCCCACTACCTGACGTCATGCTGCTGGCCCGAACAACGAAAGTCTGTGAAGAGCATGTCAGATGCGCCGGGATCACCAAGGGGAGAGGTTGCAAGCCCGTGAAGACCCCAGAGCTCACCAGGCTGCTTCCCTTGAACTTTGTCAAGATCTCCATCCACAACCGGGAGAAACAGCAGCTGTGCCTGAATCTTGCTACCGGCCGGACTTTCTATCTGCAGCTGTGCCCCTCTTCCGATGCACAAAAAGACCTCTTTGCCCATTGGGAAAAGCTCGTCTATATCCTGAGACCACCGGTAGACAGTTACAGCAGTACCCCGATGCTCCAAACTGGAGATGCAGCGACTACAGAGGATGCCAAGATCCTAGTGGGAAGCACCCACAGAGACTCAAGAACACGGGGCAGGGTGCTTTGGGAGAGCAGGGCAAAGCTGGTCCTTCATAGCCTTTGGTGCTCTCTGAGACTCACCTGGGAAATACCTTCTATTGTTGAAAAGGGTCAGGGACAAACGAGCTATCACTATGGGATTCACCACACTGGAGAGGTTCCGAGTGCTTCTCCACCTTGTCCCACAGGGCTGAATTTCAGAGAGACCTTAGGTATCATATCAGCTGCACTGGTCTCATCACCAGGGCTGTAATCCCTCCTACAGCATCCTGATTGTCTGGTCTCTTCTTGAACACTTACCCCAGCCCAGGTAGTCTCATCAATTGTGGAACATCATTCACAGTTAGGAAGCCCTTCCTTCATTGTGTCTCCCCGTGACGCCGACATGCTGATTCAAATCAGCCCAACCCGTGTAGTCACCAAAATGCAGAAGGTGTGCACCCCTTGACCCAGGAACCCCACTTCTAGGAGTCTGTCCTGCAGAGAGAGAAGCACAAGGGTATAAAATTAAAGTGTATATCAAGGAGAATGGTATCAGTGCTTTCCCTGACCCTGGGACTGTTCAAGTAAAATGGAGTGGCCGTTTGACAGCGGTGCAGTAGATGGGATCTTGCATCCAATGGGAGCTTAGACTGGGTGATTTCAAAGGTTATTCTAAGTATAAGCCCTTGAGTTGCTCAGCTGCAGGATGAGAGAGGAGCAGACAGTTCAGATCTCACTTTCTGTCATCTCTAACTTACCTGATTCTCCTCCCCTGAGCTCAGACCACAGAGCTCCACAGAGAAAGGGATCAGGATGAGGCTGGGCTTCACAAGCTTCGTGACGTGACTGGAGCCACAAAAAGCGCCGAAGGATCAGCAGGAGGGATGACCAGGGGCCTGGCGGGAGCCACCATCAAGGATCCAGGAGAAAGCGGATCCGGTGAGGCCATTGCAGGTGGCCTCCATGGATCAACTGCAGCCGTGAAAAGCTACGAAGAATCAGCGGCAGGGATGACCACGGGCCTGGTGGGAGCCACGGTCAAGGATCCAGGAAAAAGCGGATCCGGCGAGGCCATTGCAGGTGCCCCCCTTGAATCAACTGCAGCCGTGAAAAGCGCCGAAGGATCACCGGCAGGGATGACCACGGGCCTGGTGGGAGCCACCATCAAAGATTCAGGAGAAAGCGGTTCTGGCAAGGCCATTGCAGGTGCCCAGCCATGGATCAACTGCAGCCGTGAAAAGCGCCGAAGGATCAGCAGCAGGGATATCCATCGGCCTGGCGGGAGCCACCATCACGGATACAGGAGAAAGCGGTTCCGGCGAGGCCATGGCAGGTGCCCCCCATGTATCAACTGCAGCCGTGAAAAGCGCCCAAGGATCAGCGGCAGGGATGACCACCGGTCTGGCGGGAGCCACCATCAAGGATCCAGGAGAAAGCGGATCCGGTGGGGCCATTGCAGGTGCCCCCCATGGATCAACTGCAGCCGTGAAAAGCGCCCAAGGATCAGCGGCAGGGATGTCCATGGGCCTGGCGGGAGCCATTATCAAGGATCCAGGAGAAAGCGGATCCGGCGAGGCCATTGCAGGTGGCCTCCATGGATCAACTGCAGCCATGAAAAGCGCCCAAGGATCAGCGGCAGGGATATCCATCGGCCTGGCGGGAGCCACCATCACGGATACAGGAGAAAGCGGTTCCGGCGAGGCCATGGCAGGTGCCCCCCATGTATCAACTGCAGCCGTGAAAAGCGCCCAAGGATCAGCGGCAGGGATGACCACCGGTCTGGCGGGAGCCACCATCAAGGATCCAGGAGAAAGCGGATCCGGTGGGGCCATTGCAGGTGCCCCCCATGGATCAACTGCAGCCGTGAAAAGCGCCCAAGGATCAGCGGCAGGGATGTCCATGGGCCTGGCGGGAGCCATTATCAAGGATCCAGGAGAAAGCGGATCCGGCGAGGCCATTGCAGGTGCCCCCATAGATCAAGTGCAGCCATGAAAAGCGCCGAAGTATTCAGCGGCAGGAATGACCATGGGCCTGGCGGGAGCCATTATCAAGGATCCAGGAGAAAGCGGATCCGGCGAGGCCATTGCAGGTGCCCCCCATGGATCAACTGCAGCCGTGAAAAGCGCCCAAGGATCAGCGGCCGGGATGACCACCGGTCTGGCGGGAGCCACCATCAAGGATCCAGGAGAAAGCGGATCCGGTGGGGCCATTGCAGGTGCCCCCCATGGATCAACTGCAGCCGTGAAAAGTGCCGAAGTATTCAGCGGCAGGGATGTCCATGGGCCTGGCGGGAGCCATTATCAAGGATCCAGGAGAAAGCGGATCCGGCGAGGCCATTGCAGGTGCCCCCATAGATCAAGTGCAGCCGTGAAAAGCGCCGAAGTATTCAGCGGCAGGAATGACCATGGGCCTGGCGGGAGCCATTATCAAGGATCCAGGAGAAAGCGGATCCGGCGAGGCCATTGCAGGTGCCCCCCATGGATCAACTGCAGCCGTGAAAAGCGCCGAAGGATCAGCGGCAGGAATGGCCATGGGCCTGGCTGGAGCCACCATCAAGGATCCAGGGGAAAGCGGATCCGGCGAGGCCATTGCAGGTGCCCCCCATGGATCAACTGCAGCCGTGAAAA
Organism: Mesoplodon mirus; assembly: GCF_964341445.2. NCBI lineage: Eukaryota > Metazoa > Chordata > Mammalia > Artiodactyla > Ziphiidae > Mesoplodon > Mesoplodon mirus. The sequence goes on from NC_138980.1 coordinate 55,633,797, forward strand.
GCGCCCAAGGATCAGCGGCAGGGATGTCCATGGGCCTGGCGGGAGCCATTATCAAGGATCCAGGAGAAAGCGGATCCGGCGAGGCCATTGCAGGTGCCCCCATAGATCAAGTGCAGCCGTGAAAAGCGCCGAAGTATTCAGCGGCAGGAATGACCATGGGCCTGGCGGGAGCCATTATCAAGGATCCAGGAGAAAGCGGATCCGGCGAGGCCATTGCAGGTGCCCCCCATGGATCAACTGCAGCCGTGAAAAGCGCCCAAGGATCAGCGGCAGGGATGACCACCGGTCTGCCGGGAGCCACCATCAAGGATCCAGGAGAAAGCGGATCCGGCAAGGACACTGCAGGTGCTGCCAGCTTATCCTTGCAGGACACGAACCTGGTCTTGGCGGATGATGCCAGCACATCCTCGACGGGGGCAGATGGTCCAGAGAGCAGCATGAGCATGGTGTTGCCAGTTGCAGTCACAACCAGCAAGCCTGCTGCTGGAAGAGCTGAAGGGAAGGTCGCAGACCCTGTGGTCTCCACCTTGCAGACCGAAGGCTACATGGCTGAACGGGATGGAAGCCAGAAGGGCTTCCACCCCAGGGATGAAGCCTGGAGAGAAAAAAAGAAAAGAAGGACACGTCTTCATCGAGGAAAAGTTCCCATCACCGCAGGACACGTGAAGGTCACCACAGGACAGGAGGGGACAAGACCCAGAAATCATCCTCCCACTGGTCCTCATCTGGCCATGGAAACTCCAAAGCTGACGAAGGACGGGAGGACAGCTCGCAAACTGAGGAACAGCCAGTCCGCCACCAGTTCAGGGACTCTAAGTAAGACATCCAGTAAGATCCTCTCCTGCTTTAGGAGCTTCAGAGTCATTCCTGGTTCAGAAACAAGGCTCACACATGACCATTGAGAGGCAGACAAAGCCCCGGTTGGCTTCCATGTTTAGCACACATTTGCTAAAAGGGGAGAAAAAAACAAGGACACGATAAACACAAAATTCACAATACTGGATTTCTGTAGGGTAAAAAGAAGGGAGGGATGGTCTGGGAGGAAAAGCTATTATGCAAAGCGGTATGTCCATGGGAATGTATTATCGTTTCCATTTTATTTTAACATCTCTGACATCAGGATGATTTTTATACTGCTGTCAGCCAAGTGGCAGTCACTGCCTTAGAAATATCTCAACCAATTTGTTTCACTGTTGTTTTCCTTTCAATATATGCACAAGAGATGGATGACAAAGTCTGAAAGATATCTTTCAAGAACTATAACATAAAGAAACTAAGGGACATAAATACTCACTATCCAGGAACACAAGAAAGGTTTAGATATATTGTTAAGGAATAACAGAATAATCCAAAATGCTCTGTACTGATGAACTATGCAAATTATGTATGCATGTGGAAAGCGATTCTAAAAATAAAAAAATCATAAATGAGATTATGAAATCTCATTTCATACTGAGATTATGCATTTTTAAATGTCCATCATAAAAACGTCTTTCCAATTTAAAAAAAAGTTGTAAATAAATTTCATGAGTCCATGAAAATCATTAAATTGTTAACAACAGTTGATAACAGTTGGATTAGAGTAACTGTTGATAACGGTTAACAACCGTTGGATTTGAGAAGAATGCCTCTGAGAACCATGTGTGTTTTTTGTTTTGGGTTTTTTTTTTTTTTTTGCGGTATGCGGGCCTCTCGCTGCTGTGGCCTCTCCCATTGCGGAGCACGGGCTCCGGACGCACAGGCTCAGCGGCCATGGCTCACGGGCCCAGCGGCTCCACGGCATGTAGGATCTTCCCGGACAGGGACACGAACCCGTGTCCCCTGCATCGGCAGGCGGACTCCCAACCACTGCGCCACCAGGGAAGCCCCATGTGTCTTTGTATGAACCGGGGAGTCATCTGCTAGCCTTGCAATTCTCTGCTCATTCCCTTCTGTGACAACAGGGTCTACTAGGATGGAAGTTGGGTTTCCAGTAAAACTTAGGGACTTTCTCTGCAGAGCAAATTAAGTGGTAGAGGTGGAGGAGGTGAGAAATAAGATACGGATTCTGGGAGGAGTGGTAGCTTGGGAGGATGAGAGGAAGCCCTTCTCAGTTGCTCTGGTGGGTGGCTGGAAAATCCCATCTTGTGATTTCCGATACACAAAGACCAATAGATTGTGGGGATCAATGTGTCCTTGGAGTTCACTCTTGAAGCAGTGGGTCTTGGTAAGAGGAGAGAAAGAGCCATGTTCTCTAAGACCTGAGAGGGATTTGGGGGAAGCCTTCCGGAAATGTGAGGAGTTACGGGGTAGAGGAGGGAGATAAAGGGGAACTCTTTCCAAAGCCTTTGCCTCAGAGCCCCAGATTTTCACTCTGCCAGAGGCTGAATCAGCCTACTTCAAACAGCTTCATCTTAGGATTCTGTACCCTTGGCTTTACCTTTTGTCTTTCTTAGCCTGTATTAGGCATTCTCACTCCCTCACCCCAAAGGACTTCTTTAACGTGAACCTAGTCAGTCCACTATGCAGGGCGTTCGCTGAGCAGACCCACAGTTGACACAATTTACACCTCCAGTGCAGTAGTAAAGTGGAGGTGGGGACTTGCCCACCGCAACGTGCCCCGCCTGGCACTTGCTCTGGATTTCCTTTTCTATCTTGACAGTTCATCAAGAGGCACATGCACAGATACCTACGTATTTCAAAGCAACAGGCATCTTCCTCTGGAGGGAGACATCAATTTGGGTATCAAGTCAGTACACCCTATCAGATCAAGGCCAATAGTTTGGACAGCAATATTCATCACCGTGGTAGCAATTCTGCAGCTGCAAGTGCAATTAGGCAATGGATGCTTGATTACAAACGAACCAATGTCCCAAACTTCAAGTCTGGCAACACACATACATACTAGAAAGGGTTTTTTTCCCTACAGCAAAATAAGGTCATTCACAGGATTGTTGAAGATGTGCTATGGTGGGAGGCATATTGAAGGCAGTGTCGTGGCTGGCACAGCAAGCGTGATGTGATGCTGGGGAACACAGCAGGGGCCACGCCATGCAAGGCTTTGAGGTCCATTTAAAGGATTTTGATTTCTGACCTTGGAGTGAGGCAAAGCCATGATATGTTTTCAATAGGGGAGTGGCCTGATCAAATGTGCACTTTGTGGAGGGTACTGTGGCTTCTGTGAAAAGAAGTATTTGGCTGGGGGGGTTGTTAATATGGGACTTTATGTTACTTCCTATTTTGGGCCACAGGATCTATATAATGAGGAGATTGGAGGGTATGCTTTGAAAGACACCGTTCCATTTGAAATATCCACGTGGGGTGCATTTCTTCAACGAAGGACTTGTGGCCCCAGCTGCTGGGGGTGCATCCCACAGAAAGCCTTCAGCTGGCAGTGAGTTTGGAAATTGCCTGGGTTCCTCACCCGAGGTGCACGGCAAGAAATGATTGATGTGGAGTGTGAAGGTCAGGCCATCGTAGCCCAACACAGACCCTCTCGGAAGGGTCACTCCAGTTCAAGAGCTCAGCTTCGGGCTTCCCTGGTGGCGCAGTGGTTGGGAGTCCGCCTGCCGACACAGGGGACACGGGTTCGTGCCCCGGTCCGGGAGGACCCCACATGCCGCGGAGCGGCTGGGCCCGTGAGCCATGGCTCCGGAGCCTGTGCTCCGCAACGAGAGAGGCCACAACAGTGAGAGGCCCGCGTACCGCAAAAAAAAAAAAAAAAAAAAAAAAAAAAAAGCAGGGGTCAAGGAGGGAAGGATTGGGAGTTTGGGATTAGCAGATACAAACTACAGGATGGATAAACAGCAGGGTCCTACTGTAGAGCACAGAGAACTATATTCAGTATCCTGTGATAAACCATAATGGAAAAGAATAGGAAAAAGAATGTATGTATACAAAAAACTGAATCAGAAATTAACAGAAGAAATTAACGCAACACAAATTAACACAACATTGTAAATCAACTATACATCAATAAAAAAGAAGAAGGAAAAGAAAAAAAATACAAACCAAGTCTGGGTTACCTTTGTGGGGAGGGAGCATGCAGAAGAGGGGCTGGCAGGGTTCTATTTCTTGCTCTGGGTGGCAGCTACAAGGGTGTTCACTTTCTTGTTACTCATTAAGCTATATTTATGCTTTCTGCACTTTCATGAATGTGTGTTATATTTCACAATAAAAAGTTTCTAAAACTGTAAAAAATATAAATATAAATATAAATATAAACAAAAGTTAGCCTCCTTGAAAAGAGAAAATGGGTGAGAAAATTCTCCATATCCTGGAAATGACAGTACCAATGGGACTCTGACAGGTAGCAGCACTCTTTCTAAGTTCCTGCCAGCACTGTGTTATATACGCTGGGGGCACAGAGAACAGCAATTCCCATAGGATGCCTGCCCTTAGCAAGTACACAGTCCACTTCCAGGATTTTATCCCCAGGACATCATTCAGCAGAAGCACGAAGATGACCCCTGCAGGGAGATTTGTAACAACAACAAGACTGGAAACCACCCAGATATTTACAAAAGCAGGAGGGTTTTCTCAACCTTTTGATTACAAAGACTAGCCAGCCTACCCACACCTATACCCTGGCAGGGTCAGCCTGTTCCCTATGGACATGGTGGTTGGTTTAGGGGGAGGCTGGTGAGCCTGCCCCAAGGGGGTGGGGACTTGGAGGCTCAACAAAGGGGTGTGCGATGTGATGGTGACGGGTCACAAAGGACTTGCGGTATAAATATGGTCGGGCCAAGAAACTCTGGCAGAGTCCTGCAGGGAGGTGACGAGTTGCTTTCGTTCCCTCTCTCTCTCCGAGACTCAATTTGTGGCTGGTGGCTCTGTCTTGAACGGAGAGAGCCAGGAGCAGTGAGAGTTTACCTCATTACATGGCCAATAGCTACCGTTCAGTGGGGGTGTTGAGGACCTCCATGGGGGTCCTGCAACGACAACTGTACGAGGGAGGAGAGTATGACATTTTCAAGTACGCTCCCATGTTGGAGAGCGACTTTCTCCAGGTCAGCAAGAAAGGAGAACTGATTGACCTAGACAACCGCGTCCGAAGGGTGACTGTGGGTGTCGCATCCACCAGCCCCCTCTTCCCACTACCTGACGTCATGCTGCTGGCCCGAACAACGAAAGTCTGTGAAGAGCATGTCAGATGCGCCGGGATCACCAAGGGGAGAGGTTGCAAGCCCGTGAAGACCCCAGAGCTCACCAGGCTGCTTCCCTTGAACTTTGTCAAGATCTCCATCCACAACCGGGAGAAACAGCAGCTGTGCCTGAATCTTGCTACCGGCCGGACTTTCTATCTGCAGCTGTGCCCCTCTTCCGATGCACAAAAAGACCTCTCTGCCCATTGGGAAAAGCTCGTCTATATCCTGAGACCACCGGTAGACAGTTACAGCAGTACCCCGATGCTCCAAACTGGAGATGCAGCGACTACAGAGGATGCCAAAATCCTAGTGGGAAGCACCCACAGAGACTCAAGAACACGGGGCAGGGTGCTTTGGGAGAGCAGGGCAAAGCTGGTCCTTCATAGCCTTTGGTGCTCTCTGAGACTCACCTGGGAAATACCTTCTATTGTTGAAAAGGGTCAGGGACAAACGAGCTATCACTATGGGATTCACCACACTGGAGAGGTTCCGAGTGCTTCTCCACCTTGTCCCACAGGGCTGAATTTCAGAGAGACCTTAGGTATCATATCAGCTGCACTGGTCTCATCACCAGGGCTGTAATCCCTCCTACAGCATCCTGATTGTCTGGTCTCTTCTTGAACACTTACCCCAGCCCAGGTAGTCTCATCAATTGTGGAACATCATTCACAGTTAGGAAGCCCTTCCTTCATTGTGTCTCCCCGTGACGCCGACATGCTGATTCAAATCAGCCCAACCCGTGTAGTCACCAAAATGCAGAAGGTGTGCACCCCTTGACCCAGGAACCCCACTTCTAGGAGTCTGTCCTGCAGAGAGAGAAGCACAAGGGTATAAAATTAAAGTGTATATCATGGAGAATGGTATCAGTGCTTGCCCTGACCCTGGGACTGTTCAAGTAAAATGGAGTGGCCGTTTGACAGCGGTGCAGTAGATGGGATCTTGCATCCAATGGGAGCTTAGACTGGGTGATTTCAAAGGTTATTCTAAGTATAAGCCCTTGAGTTGCTCAGCTGCAGGATGAGAGAGGAGCAGACAGTTCAGATCTCACTTTCTGTCATCTCTAACTTACCTGATTCTCCTCCCCTGAGCTCAGACCACAGAGCTCCACAGAGAAAGGGATCAGGATGAGGCTGGGCTTCACAAGCTTCGTGACGTGACTGGAGCCACAAAAAGCGCCGAAGGATCAGCAGGAGGGATGACCATGGGCCTGGCGGGAGCCACCATCAAGGATCCAGGAGAAAGCGGATCCGGTCAGGCCACTGCAGGTGCCCCCCATGGATCAACTGCAGCCCTGAAAAGCGCCGAAGGATCAGCGGCAGGGTTGACCATGGGCCTGGCGGGAGCCACCATCAAGGATCCAGGAGAAAGCGGATCCGGCGAGGACACTGCAGGTGCTGCCAGCTTATCCTTGCAGGTCACGAACCTGGTCTTGGCGGATGATGCCAGCACATCCTCGACGGGGGCAGATGGTCCAGAGAGCAGCATGAGCATGGTGTTGCCAGTTGCAGTCACAACCAGCAAGCCTGCTGCTGGAAGAGCTGAAGGGAAGGTCGCAGACCCTGTGGTCTCCACCTTGCAGACCGAAGGCTACATGTCTGAACGGGATGGAAGCCAGAAGGGCTTCCACCCCAGGGATGAAGCCTGGAGAGAAAAAAAGAAAAGAAGGACACGTCTTCATCGAGGAAAAGTTCCCATCACCGCAGGACACGTGAAGGTCACCACAGGACAGGAGGGGACAAGACCCAGAAATCATCCTCCCACTGGTCCTCATCTGGCCATGGAAACTCCAAAGCTGACGAAGGACGGGAGGACAGCTCGCAAACTGAGGAACAGCCAGTCCGCCACCAGTTCAGGGACTCTAAGTAAGACATCCAGTAAGATCCTCTCCTGCTTTAGGAGCTTCAGAGTCATTCCTGGTTCAGAAACAAGGCTCACACATGACCATTGAGAGGCAGACAAAGCCCCGGTTGGCTTCCATGTTTAGCACACATTTGCTAAAAGGGGAGAAAAAAACAAGGACACGATAAACACAAAATTCACAATACTGGATTTCTGTAGGGTAAAAAGAAGGGAGGGATGGTCTGGGAGGAAAAGCTATTATGCAAAGCGGTATGTCCATGGGAATGTATTATCGTTTCCATTTTATTTTAACATCTCTGACATCAGGATGATTTTTATACTGCTGTCAGCCAAGTGGCAGTCACTGCCTTAGAAATATCTCAACCAATTTGTTTCACTGTTGTTTTCCTTTCAATATATGCACAAGAGATGGATGACAAAGTCTGAAAGATATCTTTCAAGAACTATAACATAAAGAAACTAAGGGACATAAATACTCACTATTCAGGAACACAAGAAAGGTTTAGATATATTGTTAAGGAATAACAGAATAATCCAAAATGCTCTGTACTGATGAACTATGCAAATTATGTATGCATGTGGAAAGCGATTCTAAAAATAAAAAAATCATAAATGAGATTATGAAATCTCATTTCATACTGAGATTATGCATTTTTAAATGTCCATCATAAAAACGTCTTTCCAATTTAAAAAAAAGTTGTAAATAAATTTCATGAGTCCATGAAAATCATTAAATTGTTAACAACAGTTGATAACAGTTGGATTAGAGTAACTGTTGATAACAGTTAACAACCGTTGGATTTGAGAAGAATGCCTCTGAGAACCATGTGTGTTTTTTGTTTTGGGGTTTTTTTTGTTTTTTTGCGGTATGCGGGCCTCTCGCTGCTGTGGCCTCTCCCATTGCGGAGCACGGGCTCCGGACGCACAGGCTCAGCGGCCATGGCTCACGGGCCCAGCGGCTCCACGGCATGTAGGATCTTCCCGGACAGGGACACGAACCCGTGTCCCCTGCATCGGCAGGCGGACTCCCAACCACTGCGCCACCAGGGAAGCCCCATGTGTCTTTGTATGAACCGGGGAGTCATCTGCTAGCCTTGCAATTCTCTGCTCATTCCCTTCTGTGACAACAGGGTCTACTAGGATGGAAGTTGGGTTTCCAGTAAAACTTAGGGACTTTCTCTGCAGAGCAAATTAAGTGGTAGAGGTGGAGGAGGTGAGAAATAAGATACGGATTCTGGGAGGAGTGGTAGCTTGGGAGGATGAGAGGAAGCCCTTCTCAGTTGCTCTGGTGGGTGGCTGGAAAATCCCATCTTGTGATTTCCGATACACAAAGACCAATAGATTGTGGGGATCAATGTGTCCTTGGAGTTCACTCTTGAAGCAGTGGGTCTTGGTAAGAGGAGAGAAAGAGCCATGTTCTCTAAGACCTGAGAGGGATTTGGGGGAAGCCTTCTGGAAATGTGAGGAGTTACGGGGTAGAGGAGGGAGATAAAGGGGAACTCTTTCCAAAGCCTTTGCCTCAGAGCCCCAGATTTTCACTCTGCCAGAGGCTGAATCAGCCTACTTCAAACAGCTTCATCTTAGGATTCTGTACCCTTGGCTTTACCTTTTGTCTTTCTTAGCCTGTATTACGCATTCTCACTCCCTCACCCCAAAGGACTTCTTTAACGTGAACCTAGTCAGTCCACTATGCAGGGCGTTCGCTGAGCAGACCCACGGTTTACACAGTTTACACCTCCAGTGAAGTAGTAAAGTGGAGGTGGGGACTTGCCCACCGCAACGTGCCCCGCCTGGCACTTGCTCTGGATTTCCTTTTCTATCTTGACAGTTCATCAAGAGGCACATGCACAGATACCTACGTATTTCAAAGCAACAGGCATCTTCCTCTGGAGGGAGACATCAATTTGGGTATCAAGTCAGTACACCCTATCAGATCAAGGCCAATAGTTTGGACAGCAATATTCATCACCGTGGTAGCAATTCTGCAGCTGCAAGTGCAATTAGGCAATGGATGGTTGATTACAAACGAACCAATGTCCCAAACTTCAAGTCTGGCAACACACATACATACTAGAAAGGGTTTTTTTCCCTACAGCAAAATAAGGTCATTCACAGGATTGTTGAAGATGTGCTATGGTGGGAGGCATATTGAAGGCAGTGTCGTGGCTGGCACAGCAAGCGTGATGTGATGCTGGGGAACACAGCAGGGGCCACGCCATGCAAGGCTTTGAGGTCCATTTAAAGGATTTTGATTTCTGACCTTGGAGTGAGGCAAAGCCATGATATGTTTTCAATAGGGGAGTGGCCTGATCAAATGTGCACTTTGTGGAGGGTACTGTGGCTTCTGTGAAAAGAAGTATTTGGCTGGGGGGGTTGTTAATATGGGACTTTATGTTACTTCCTATTTTGGGCCACAGGATCTATATAATGAGGAGATTGGAGGGTATGCTTTGAAAGACACCGTTCCATTTGAAATATCCACGTGGGGTGCATTTCTTCAACGAAGGACTTGTGGCCCCAGCTGCTGGGGGTGCATCCCACAGAAAGCCTTCAGCTGGCAGTGAGTTTGGAAATTGCCTGGGTTCCTCACCCGAGGTGCACGGCAAGAAATGATTGATGTGGAGTGTGAAGGTCAGGCCATCGTAGCCCAACACAGACCCTCTCGGAAGGGTCACTCCAGTTCAAGAGCTCAGCTTCGGGCTTCCCTGGTGGCGCAGTGGTTGGGAGTCCGCCTGCCGACACAGGGGACACGGGTTCGTGCCCCGGTCCGGGAGGACCCCACATGCCGCGGAGCAGCTGGGCCCGTGAGCCATGGCTCCGGAGCCTGTGCTCCGCAACGAGAGAGGCCACAACAGTGAGAGGCCCGCGTACCGCAAAAAAAAAAAAAAACAAAAAAACAAAAAAAAGCAGGGGTCAAGGAGGGAAGGATTGGGAGTTTGGGATTAGCAGATACAAACTACAGGATGGATAAACAGCAGGGTCCTACTGTAGAGCACAGAGAACTATATTCAGTATCCTGTGATAAACCATAATGGAAAAGAATAGGAAAAAGAATGTATGTATACAAAAAACTGAATCAGAAATTAACAGAAGAAATTAACGCAACACAAATTAACACAACATTGTAAATCAACTATACATCAATAAAAAAGAAGAAGGAAAAGAAAAAAAATACAAACCAAGTTTGGGTTACCTTTGTGGGGAGGGAGCATGCAGAAGAGGGGCTGGCAGGGTTCTATTTCTTGCTCTGGGTGGCAGCTACAAGGGTGTTCACTTTCTTGTTACTCATTAAGCTATATTTATGCTTTCTGCACTTTCATGAATGTGTGTTATATTTCACAATAAAAAGTTTCTAAAACTGTAAAAAATATAAATATAAATATAAATATAAACAAAAGTTAGCCTCCTTGAAAAGAGAAAATGGGTGAGAAAATTCTCCATATCCTGGAAATGACAGTACCAATGGGACTCTGACAGGTAGCAGCACTCTTTCTAAGTTCCTGCCAGCACTGTGTTATATACGCTGGGGGCACAGAGAACAGCAATTCCCATAGGATGCCTGCCCTTAGCAAGTACACAGTCCACTTCCAGGATTTTATCCCCAGGACATCATTCAGCAGAAGCACGAAGATGATCCCTGCAGGGAGATTTGTAACAACAACAAGACTGGAAACCACCCAGATATTTACAAAAGCAGGAGGGTTTTCTCAACCTTTTGATTACAAAGACTAGCCAGCCTACCCACACCTATACCCTGGCAGGGTCAGCCTGTTCCCTATGGACATGGTGGTTGGTTTAGGGGGAGGCTGGTGAGCCTGCCCCAAGGGGGTGGGGACTTGGAGGCTCAACAAAGGGGTGTGCGATGTGATGGTGACGGGTCACAAAGGACTTGCGGTATAAATATGGTCGGGCCAAGAGACTCTGGCAGAGTCCTGCAGGGAGGTGACGAGTTGCTTTCGTTCCCTCTCTCTCTCCGAGACTCAATTTGTGGCTGGTGGCTCTGTCTTGAACGGAGAGAGCCATGAGCAGTGAGAGTTTACCTCATTACATGGCCAATAGCTACCGTTCAGTGGGGGTGTTGAGGACCTCCATGGGGGTCCTGCAACGACAACTGTACGAGGGAGGAGAGTATGACATTTTCAAGTACGCTCCCATGTTGGAGAGCGACTTTCTCCAGGTCAGCAAGAAAGGAGAACTGATTGACCTACACAACCGCGTCCAAAGGGTGACTGTGGGTGTCGCATCCACCAGCCCCCTCTTCCCACTACCTGACGTCATGCTGCTGGCCCGAACAACGAAAGTCTGTGAAGAGCATGTCAGATGCGCCGGGATCACCAAGGGGAGAGGTTGCAAGCCCGTGAAGACCCCAGAGCTCACCAGGCTGCTTCCCTTGAACTTTGTCAAGATCTCCATCCACAACCGGGAGAAACAGCAGCTGTGCCTGAATCTTGCTACCGGCCGGACTTTCTATCTGCAGCTGTGCCCCTCTTCCGATGCACAAAAAGACCTCTTTGCCCATTGGGAAAAGCTCGTCTATATCCTGAGACCACCGGTAGACAGTTACAGCAGTACCCCGATGCTCCAAACTGGAGATGCAGCGACTACAGAGGATGCCAAGATCCTAGTGGGAAGCACCCACAGAGACTCAAGAACACGGGGCAGGGTGCTTTGGGAGAGCAGGGCAAAGCTGGTCCTTCATAGCCTTTGGTGCTCTCTGAGACTCACCTGGGAAATACCTTCTATTGTTGAAAAGGGTCAGGGACAAACGAGCTATCACTATGGGATTCACCACACTGGAGAGGTTCCGAGTGCTTCTCCACCTTGTCCCACAGGGCTGAATTTCAGAGAGACCTTAGGTATCATATCAGCTGCACTGGTCTCATCACCAGGGCTGTAATCCCTCCTACAGCATCCTGATTGTCTGGTCTCTTCTTGAACACTTACCCCAGCCCAGGTAGTCTCATCAATTGTGGAACATCATTCACAGTTAGGAAGCCCTTCCTTCATTGTGTCTCCCCGTGACGCCGACATGCTGATTCAAATCAGCCCAACCCGTGTAGTCACCAAAATGCAGAAGGTGTGCACCCCTTGACCCAGGAACCCCACTTCTAGGAGTCTGTCCTGCAGAGAGAGAAGCACAAGGGTATAAAATTAAAGTGTATATCAAGGAGAATGGTATCAGTGCTTTCCCTGACCCTGGGACTGTTCAAGTAAAATGGAGTGGCCGTTTGACAGCGGTGCAGTAGATGGGATCTTGCATCCAATGGGAGCTTAGACTGGGTGATTTCAAAGGTTATTCTAAGTATAAGCCCTTGAGTTGCTCAGCTGCAGGATGAGAGAGGAGCAGACAGTTCAGATCTCACTTTCTGTCATCTCTAACTTACCTGATTCTCCTCCCCTGAGCTCAGACCACAGAGCTCCACAGAGAAAGGGATCAGGATGAGGCTGGGCTTCACAAGCTTCGTGACGTGACTGGAGCCACAAAAAGCGCCGAAGGATCAGCAGGAGGGATGACCAGGGGCCTGGCGGGAGCCACCATCAAGGATCCAGGAGAAAGCGGATCCGGTGAGGCCATTGCAGGTGGCCTCCATGGATCAACTGCAGCCGTGAAAAGCTACGAAGAATCAGCGGCAGGGATGACCACGGGCCTGGTGGGAGCCACGGTCAAGGATCCAGGAAAAAGCGGATCCGGCGAGGCCATTGCAGGTGCCCCCCTTGGATCAACTGCAGCCGTGAAAAGCGCCGAAGGATCACCGGCAGGGATGACCACGGGCCTGGTGGGAGCCACCATCAAAGATTCAGGAGAAAGCGGTTCTGGCGAGGCCATTGCAGGTGCCCAGCCATGGATCAACTGCAGCCGTGAAAAGCGCCGAAGGATCAGCAGCAGGGATATCCATCGGCCTGGCGGGAGCCACCATCACGGATACAGGAGAAAGCGGTTCCGGCGAGGCCATGGCAGGTGCCCCCCATGGATCAACTGCAGCCGTGAAAAGCGCCCAAGGATCAGCGGCAGGGATGACCACCGGTCTGGCGGGAGCCACCATCAAGGATCCAGGAGAAAGCGGATCCGGTGGGGCCATTGCAGGTGCCCCCCATGGATCAACTGCAGCCGTGAAAAGCGCCCAAGGATCAGCGGCAGGGATGTCCATGGGCCTGGCGGGAGCCATTATCAAGGATCCAGGAGAAAGCGGATCCGGCGAGGCCATTGCAGGTGGCCTCCATGGATCAACTGCAGCCGTGAAAAGCGCCCAAGGATCAGCGGCAGGGATATCCATCGGCCTGGCGGGAGCCACCATCACGGATACAGGAGAAAGCGGTTCCGGCGAGGCCATGGCAGGTGCCCCCCATGTATCAACTGCAGCCGTGAAAAGCGCCCAAGGATCAGCGGCAGGGATGACCACCGGTCTAGCGGGAGCCACCATCAAGGATCCAGGAGAAAGCGGATCCGGTGGGGCCATTGCAGGTGCCCCCCATGGATCAACTGCAGCCGTGAAAAGCGCCCAAGGATCAGCGGCAGGGATGTCCATGGGCCTGGCGGGAGCCATTATCAAGGATCCAGGAGAAAGCGGATCCGGCGAGGCCATTGCAGGTGCCCCCATAGATCAAGTGCAGCCATGAAAAGCGCCGAAGTATTCAGCGGCAGGAATGACCATGGGCCTGGCGGGAGCCATTATCAAGGATCCAGGAGAAAGCGGATCCGGCGAGGCCATTGCAGGTGCCCCCCATGGATCAACTGCAGCCGTGAAAAGCGCCCAAGGATCAGCGGCCGGGATGACCACCGGTCTGGCGGGAGCCACCATCAAGGATCCAGGAGAAAGCGGATCCGGTGGGGCCATTGCAGGTGCCCCCCATGGATCAACTGCAGCCGTGAAAAGTGCCGAAGTATTCAGCGGCAGGGATGTCCATGGGCCTGGCGGGAGCCATTATCAAGGATCCAGGAGAAAGCGGATCCGGCGAGGCCATTGCAGGTGCCCCCATAGATCAAGTGCAGCCGTGAATAGCGCCGAAGTATTCAGCGGCAGGAATGACCATGGGCCTGGCGGGAGCCATTATCAAGGATCCAGGAGAAAGCGGATCCGGCGAGGCCATTGCAGGTGCCCCCCATGGATCAACTGCAGCCGTGAAAAGCGCCGAAGGATCAGCGGCAGGAATGGCCATGGGCCTGGCTGGAGCCACCATCAAGGATCCAGGGGAAAGCGGATCCGGCGAGGCCATTGCAGGTGCCCCCCATGGATCAACTGCAGCCGTGAAAAGCGCCCAAGGATCAGCGGCAGGGATGACCACCGGTCTGCCGGGAGCCACCATCAAGGATCCAGGAGAAAGCGGATCCGGCAAGGACACTGCAGGTGCTGCTAGCTTATCCTTGCAGCACACGAACCTGGTCTTGGCGGATGATGCCAGCACATCCTCGACGGGGGCAGATGGTCCAGAGAGCAGCATGAGCATGGTGTTGCCAGTTGCAGTCACAACCAGCAAGCCTGCTGCTGGAAGAGCTGAAGGGAAGGTCGCAGACCCTGTGGTCTCCACCTTGCAGACCGAAGGCTACATGTCTGAACGGGATGGAAGCCAGAAGGGCTTCCACCCCAGGGATGAAGCCTGGAGAGAAAAAAAGAAAAGAAGGACACGTCTTCATCGAGGAAAAGTTCCCATCACCGCAGGACACGTGAAGGTCACCACAGGACAGGAGGGGACAAGACCCAGAAATCATCCTCCCACTGGTCCTCATCTGGCCATGGAAACTCCAAAGCTGACGAAGGACGGGAGGACAGCTCGCAAACTGAGGAACAGCCAGTCCGCCACCAGTTCAGGGACTCTAAGTAAGACATCCAGTAAGATCCTCTCCTGCTTTAGGAGCTTCAGAGTCATTCCTGGTTCAGAAACAAGGCTCACACATGACCATTGAGAGGCAGACAAAGCCCCGGTTGGCTTCCATGTTTAGCACACATTTGCTAAAAGGGGAGAAAAAAACAAGGACACGATAAACACAAAATTCACAATACTGGATTTCTGTAGGGTAAAAAGAAGGGAGGGATGGTCTGGGAGGAAAAGCTATTATGCAAAGCGGTATGTCCATGGGAATGTATTATCGTTTCCATTTTATTTTAACATCTCTGACATCAGGATGATTTTTATACTGCTGTCAGCCAAGTGGCAGTCACTGCCTTAGAAATATCTCAACCAATTTGTTTCACTGTTGTTTTCCTTTCAATATATGCACAAGAGATGGATGACAAAGTCTGAAAGATATCTTTCAAGAACTATAACATAAAGAAACTAAGGGACATAAATACTCACTATCCAGGAACACAAGAAAGGTTTAGATATATTGTTAAGGAATAACAGAATAATCCAAAATGCTCTGTACTGATGAACTATGCAAATTATGTATTCATGTGGAAAGTGATTCTAAAAATAAAAAAATCATAAATGAGATTATGAAATCTCATTTCATACTGAGATTATGCATTTTTAAATGTCCATCATAAAAAAGTCTTTCCAATTTAAAAAAAAGTTGTAAATAAATTTCATGAGTCCATGAAAATCATTGAATTGTTAACAACAGTTGATAACAGTTGGATTAGAGTAACTGTTGATAACAGTTAACAACCGTTGGATTTGAGAAGAATGCCTCTGAGAACCATGTGTGTTTTTTGTTTTGGGTTTTTTTTTGTTTTTTTGCGGTATGCGGGCCTCTCGCTGCTGTGGCCTCTCCCATTGTGGAGCACGGGCTCCGGATGCACAGGCTCAGCGGCCATGGCTCACGGGCCCAGCGGCCCCATGGCACGTAGGATCTTCCCGGACAGGGACACGAACCCGTGTCCCCTGCATCGGCAGGCGGACTCCCAACCACTGCGCCACCAGGGAAGCCCCATGTGTCTTTGTATGAACCGGGGAGTCATCTGCTAGCCTTGCAATTCTCTGCTCATTCCCTTCTGTGACAACAGGGTCTACTAGGATGGAAGTTGGGTTTCCAGTAAAACTTAGGGACTTTCTCTGCAGAGCAAATTAAGTGGTAGAGGTGGAGGAGGTGAGAAATAAGATACGGATTCTGGGAGGAGTGGTAGCTTGGGAGGATGAGAGGAAGCCCTTCTCAGTTGCTCTGGTGGGTGGCTGGAAAATCCCATCTTGTGATTTCCGATACACAAAGACCAATAGATTGTGGGGATCAATGTGTCCTTGGAGTTCACTCTTGAAGCAGTGGGTCTTGGTAAGAGGAGAGAAAGAGCCATGTTCTCTAAGACCTGAGAGGGATTTGGGGGAAGCCTTCCGGAAATGTGAGGAGTTACGGGGTAGAGGAGGGAGATAAAGGGGAACTCTTTCCAAAGCCTTTGCCTCAGAGCCCCAGATTTTCACTCTGCCAGAGGCTGAATCAGCCTACTTCAAACAGCTTCATCTTAGGATTCTGTACCCTTGGCTTTACCTTTTGTCTTTCTTAGCCTGTATTAGGCATTCTCACTCCCTCACCCCAAAGGACTTCTTTAACGTGAACCTAGTCAGTCCACTATGCAGGGCGTTCGCTGAGCAGACCCACAGTTGACACAATTTACACCTCCAGTGCAGTAGTAAAGTGGAGGTGGGGACTTGCCCACCGCAACGTGCCCCGCCTGGCACTTGCTCTGGATTTCCTTTTCTATCTTGACAGTTCATCAAGAGGCACATGCACAGATACCTACGTATTTCAAAGCAACAGGCATCTTCCTCTGGAGGGAGACATCAATTTGGGTATCAAGTCAGTACACCCTATCAGATCAAGGCCAATAGTTTGGACAGCAATATTCATCACCGTGGTAGCAATTCTGCAGCTGCAAGTGCAATTAGGCAATGGATGGTTGATTACAAACGAACCAATGTCCCAAACTTCAAGTCTGGCAACACACATACATACTAGAAAGGGTTTTTTTCCCTACAGCAAAATAAGGTCATTCACAGGATTGTTGAAGATGTGCTATGGTGGGAGGCATATTGAAGGCAGTGTCGTGGCTGGCACAGCAAGCGTGATGTGATGCTGGGGAACACAGCAGGGGCCACGCCATGCAAGGCTTTGAGGTCCATTTAAAGGATTTTGATTTCTGACCTTGGAGTGAGGCAAAGCCATGATATGTTTTCAATAGGGGAGTGGCCTGATCAAATGTGCACTTTGTGGAGGGTACTGTGGCTTCTGTGAAAAGAAGTATTTGGCTGGGGGGGTTGTTAATATGGGACTTTATGTTACTTCCTATTTTGGGCCACAGGATCTATATAATGAGGAGATTGGAGGGTATGCTTTGAAAGACACCGTTCCATTTGAAATATCCACGTGGGGTGCATTTCTTCAACGAAGGACTTGTGGCCCCAGCTGCTGGGGGTGCATCCCACAGAAAGCCTTCAGCTGGCAGTGAGTTTGGAAATTGCCTGGGTTCCTCACCCGAGGTGCACGGCAAGAAATGATTGATGTGGAGTGTGAAGGTCAGGCCATCGTAGCCCAAAACAGACCCTCTCTGAAGAGTCACTCCAGTTCAAGAGCTCAGCTTCGGGCTTCCCTGGTGCGCAGTGGTTGGGAGTCTGCCTGCCGATGCAGGGGACACGGGTTCGTGCCCCGGTCCGGGAGGACCCCACATGCCGCAGAGCGGCTGGGCCCGTGAGCCATGGCTCCGGAGCCTGTGCTCCGCAACGAGAGAGGCCACAACAGTGAGAGGCCCGCGTACCGCAAAAAAAAAAAAAAAAAAAAAAAAAAGCAGGGGGCAAGGAGGGAACGGTGACATATGTGAAGAAGGACAAACGCAAGGCCACAGCAGGAGGGATCTTGGCTAATCCATATGACCAGGCAAAGCAATGGTATCGCTCCTGCACAGCCCTGAATGAAAGCAAACAGGAATCAATGGGCTAAAAACCATGGATTCAATAAAGCTATTAAGTCACAGCAATTCCTTTTTTTAAATTTAATTTTATTTATTTATTTTTGGCTCCATTGGGTCTTTGCTGCCCTGTGCGGGCTTCTCATTGCAGTGGCTTCTCTTGTTGCAGAGTACGGGCTCTAGGTGTGTGGGCTTCAGTAGTCGTGGCACACATGCTCAGTAGTTGTGGCACATGGGTTCTAGAGCGCAGGCTCAGTAGTTGTGGAGCGTGCGCTTAGTTGCTCTGTGGCATGTGGGATCTTCCTGGACTAGGGCTCGAACCCGTGTCCCCCGCATTGGCAGGCGGATTCTTAACCACTGCTCAACCAGGGAAGCCCCGGCAATTCTTTTTGAGGCCAATTAATCCTTCCGTGGCTATATCCCCTGTTGCTCCCAAGACTCACTACTCTCCTGCCAAGGAATTTGGGTATCATGGTTCCCAATAAAGGCTTTGTCATCGTTTGTCTCCTGCCAGCCATTTTATCCCTGTGGGAGGGGGACTCCTTGGCATCGGCTGTCTTCCACCAGCACATTGTTCTTGCTACAACCCTAAGTCAATTGCTTTATGTTGCAAGGGAAACCACTTAATCTCACCGGCTAACACCTAACAAGGGGCCAGATCTCTTGATGGTTAGTGATGTTGTTGGCACCCTTCCTAAGGAAACAGATCATGTTACCATGTGTTCCTTTGCTCATGAACACAGTAGGGAGACTTACCCTGTGACAGGTGCTGTACTAAGAATATCATATGTATGTGTCTTATTTCATTCCTGCAATGGCCCTATGAGATAGGCACTATTGTGTCCACTTAGTGGACGAGGAAACTGAGTCTTAAATGGTTTAGTAGCTGTTCAGTGTCTCAGGACTCCAAAGCCTGCCTCATGACCACCATGTTATACTGTCTCCATGTGCCTCCCCAATGGAAACCCTCCAGGGCTCCAGGAAATGACCGAGTCCCATCCCGCCCACCACCCACTAGCATCAGAGAGGATGGCTGAGAGCATCAGACACACAAAGAGGAGTGGACTTCCTCCCAAATACAAAGTCTATGTTCGGAGAGAAACTGACGAATAGACATCCACAGTCCCCTGGGCTCTTACCAGCCGAAACTCTCATTAGCACCAAGCCAAGCAGGAGGGAGTGGGGGAAATATGGCAGGTGAATGAGTACTAAGGACCAACAACCTAGATTGGCTACAAGGAGAACTCTCATGCAATACACGAAGGTAAATTCAAGCCATTGCTTTGGTGTTGAACAAGCTGGGTCCTAATTCCCGGCTCCTCCTTTAATCTGTATGACCTCTGGCAGTTTGGGCCCTGCCGAGAAGCCACATTCCCATTTGTACATTGGAGATGTGTATCTCACAGGGCAGCTGGGAAGACTGAAGGGGGAATTCCACATAAGAGCATTTACCACTTGCCTGCCTCAGGATGAATTCTTAAATGCCAGCTGTCGGTATTATTCCCAAAACCAGACCACAGTCATGCCAACACAACACACACACACACACACACACACACACGCTGCCTTAGGCCTGCCTGGCAAATTGAGAATCTGTGCTCACAGAAACCTGACTGTTCTTTCCCACTAACCAGTGTGTCCCTGGCTACTTCAACTCTCTGCCCTGCGTTTACCCAGCAGCTAAACGGGGATAATAGTATTGTCTACCTGCTAGGTTTGTGGTCTGCAATATTCAAAAGAGAAAGATTTTAGGGACAGCCTGGTTCCTGATTTTACAGGTAAGATCACCCATCGTCATGCCCTCTTTGCCCAGAGTTTTAGACTCCACCATTTGGCTGTCCCAACACTGCAAAATATGCTGATTGGGGCATTAATCCAGTGTTTGAAAACGGAGCAGGGCAGAGCCAGAGGTGAGCGCAGAAACAGCCAAAGCTCCCCGCTCACGGCACTTGGAGCCACTGGCCACTAGGGGCCGCTGGTTAGCCACAGAAAGCTAGAAGGATGCCTACCTGGCAGGTTTTCAACACCGAGGTTCTTATTTAAATGGCTTCCTGGACTATCAGAAATCCAGCTCAGGGACCCTTGCAAGGAAGGCTGACTTTATTTTCCATAAGGGGGTTAACCCGTTTCCCCCTGAGGTGGAAAGAAAAGCAAGAGGGGCTGTAGCCTGCTCCCACCTAGTCTGTGGGCCACAAGGCTGGTGGGGGAGGAAACACCTGTGTGGCAGCATTGTGAAGATCCTTCACCTGCAAGAATTTCCCCAGTGCCCAGTGACTGAAATCCCTTTAAATCTTATAAACACTGTAAACTTCCAAAGCTCGCTGATAAGGGTAGAGTTTCAGGGGAAGGGGCACTAGTAAATGCTATTACGTAGGAAAAGGAATCCGTGCATAACGAGGAAGAGCGTGCAAACCTAGAGTTACCAGATAGAGGTTGAATTCCAGTTATTAGCTGTGAAGCCTTGGACAAGTTACTTAACATCTCTGAGCTTCAGTTTCCTTTAAAAGCCCTACTTCATGGGCTTTTTGCGTGGGTTTACTTGAATGAGATAACGTACACAAAATTTCTGACCTATTGAAAGACGAAGTAATTAGCTGTTCTTCTTCTTTCTTCAGGTCAAAGTAAGCTGCACTCAAGGTCTGGAGAGCAGGCATGCTGGCAGGGGTTAGGGGTTTAGGAAGAGGAACAGGGGTGACAAGGAAAGTTTAAAAGGCAGGAGGAGACCAACGTAGATGTCTCCAGCTCACTGACGTCCAGATGAAGCAAGTCAAGAAGCTTCAAGATGTGTGTTCACACATTCAGAATTCTTTTCCCGTTGTGTGTTTGTAGGGTGTGCCATGCAGTGTGTGTGTGAAGTTAGCGGTGGTATAACTAGAGCTCAACTTTATATCCCAGATGCCAGAAAATGGGTAAAGTCCCCTGGAGGCAGGACACCTGAGGCAAAATGAGACTAGAAAAAATATCAGTTGTCAGAGAGATCAGGAACAATCAGGGAGACTCTAAGACTACCCAGTTCCGGATCCCACGCTGGGAGAAATGCAAAGTGAATCAG
The DNA here is from genome assembly GCF_964341445.2 of Mesoplodon mirus. Classification (NCBI taxonomy): domain Eukaryota; kingdom Metazoa; phylum Chordata; class Mammalia; order Artiodactyla; family Ziphiidae; genus Mesoplodon; species Mesoplodon mirus. Next base: position 55,654,670 of record NC_138980.1, read on the forward strand.
AGCACGTCCACAGGGGAGCGAGTGGCTTGGGTGGGGGACACAAACAGTCCCCAAAGATGAGTTGAAGAAATGTGGAATGCTCCTCTAGAAAAAGAGAATCACAAAGGGAATTGGATCCCTATCTTTGGAGCGCTCAAAGACTGTGGAGAAATAGAAGCAGCCGGCTGATTTACGGCAGGGGCCCAGGAAGGTAAACGTAGGACCAATGAGCATTGGAGAGTCCATGAGTCCCCTAATATCTTCACTCTGTGTGTGTGTGTGTGTGTGTGTGTGTTTACTGTACATATTGTGCATCTTTTAGGGGGAAAGGATCAATCTATAGCTTTCATCAGATTCTCATGACCTCAAATAAGAATCCCACATATAAATAGTAACAGCTAATATTTATCAAACAATTACTAAATACCAAGCACTGGGCCAAGCCCTTTATGCGAGTCATTGAATCCCCATAAGAACCCTCAAGAGGCAGTATAGCCAACTATGAATGCAGGCTTCGCAGCCAGCCAGCCTTAGTTTATATCCCAATTCTGTCACTAGCTAGCTATGTGACCTTTGACAACTCACTTTCTCAGTTTCCTAGTCTGTAAAATGGGGATAATAATAATAACTTCAAACGGTGTGTATGAGGATTAAGTTGGTACCTATCAAGCTTTTAGAACAGCATGTGACAGATACTGTACAACTCTTAGCTATTTTGTGACATGCTGATAAATGTTTTAAAACTGGCCCTTGAAGAAAATAAAGCTCTAATTACAGTAGTATTCAATATTTAACAATTTCTGTGGTGTAAATATTCCCAACGTGGCCAATTTCAAGCTATCAAACTAAAGTCAATCAGCTCACAACAATTCTAAAAATTTAACAATCAGCTTTCATAAGATGACACAAGCAGGCTCCAGCACACCACTAGATTAAAGTTCTTCTCTCTCTCTCTCTCTCTCTCTCTCTCTGCCCCCACCCCATCTCTCTCCTTCTCTCTTGATGATTGTAGATGGCCAACAGATGTCTTCCTAGCTCCTTGAAAGAGTGGAGTTTACGTAGAATTGGGAGAAGCCAAGTTCATATTCTGTTGGAGGTGACAGGTTAGAATAAAGGGAATTTAAGGAAAGCTGACAAGAGAATAGAACCTACTTGGGTCAAGGAATGTTTCTGCAAATGGTAGACATGGATCTTCCTTGGGGTGAGGAGGAAATCAATAGCTACCGTGTATTGAGGGCTCATTACACACAAGGTCCTATCTCCCCATTCTTCCGTTTAATCTTCACAACAGCCCCTGAGGTAGGTGGTACTACGTGGTCCTTGTCCCAGGTTCACAGAGGAGGGAAGGGGAGCTCTAAGACATTTAAGAAATCTGCCCAAGGATGTGTGGCAGGAGGGGTAAGAGCTGAGGGTGGAGCCCAGGACTGTGTGACTCTAAAGTCCTCACTTGGCCCACTTTCCTGTGCTGCTGCTCAAGCAACAGAGAAGCATCCAGGGAAGGCCACTGAGAAGGGTGGCAAGGGGCATCTGTGCAACTCCCTGGGTAAATTCTAAGGGGGGAGCCTCAACTTTCACCATCTTTCCAGCAGCCTGATCCAGAAAGCCCCTTTGCAGATGAATTCTTCAAGCTCCTCCATGAACAGAAGGCTCCCCCAGCCACCCAAATCTCCAGGACCTTTCTGCTGCTGCTGCTGCTGCTGCTGCCATGGGGTTGCTCCCCCATGGTCGTTCTCTGGGACTATAATTATCCCCCGCCCTTATCCCACAGACTTAGGTCAAGTACTCAGCTTGAGGCCATTTTGGGAAACGGCAGCCATGGAGCCACAGTCACGTGACCTACAAAGACATGGAAAAATGTTAAGCTTCCACCATCCCTGATGCATATTTTCTTTTTATTCCTCTAAAGGGGCCATACAGGATATAATTAGGATGACAGTTTCAGGAAGGAGATTTTTCATTTCCAGTCATGGCCGTGTCATTTGTAAATGATGTGACTTTGGGTGATTTACATCATCTCTTTGGGCCTCAGTTTCCTCATCTGTAAAATGCAGATGAGCATCCCAAAGCACTATCGAGAGTACTGAATGAAATAATATTGAAAGGGATCATAAAGGGGACTTAAAGTCATATTGTGAACCTATCATACACTCAATCAATGTTCACTATTATAGTCTGCCCATAGATCCATCTTCCAAATGCAATTTAGGGGAACTTATTGGGCCCCCTCCTCCCATTCTGAAACTCTGGTCCTAAGACTCCTTAACTTGCTTTTATTTAGTCCCAAGGAGTGGTTCACAAAAGTCTGAAAAGTTGCTGATCCCTTTGTAAAGTGGAAGCTATGTATCCTCTTTCCAGTGAAATACACATATGCAAGTTTTACGTATAGTTTCCAGAGAATATCTTGACTCCAGAAGCCCGTCTTCCGCCATGCCCACCAGACTAAAATGCTCTGTCTTCCACTTAAATTTGTCCATCCTTGATTTGGCTCCCAGATCCCTGCCTCTTCCTGCCCCTTTTCTATTGCCCCCGATTCCTCTGATCCTTTCTACATGCGAGGGTTTTGCGGCCTCCCCTTCTTGCCCGCCTCTAATCCCTTATCAACTAACATAGCCCTGTCATGCAATGGTAACCCCCATAACCACTAAGAATCAAACTAATTTGGTCCATACTTTCAAGTATACATTGACAAGGCCAGAGACAATTGTCATACTGTACAGAGAAGATCCTGAATTATCTTCCCTTCTAACAACCACAATTCCTTAGACTCCAGTTTACATGCCACCATATCCACTGTTGCCTTTTCTGAAGCCACCTCTCTATCCATAATACTCCTTTCAGCACCATTATGTTAAGTTGAACAAGCTCGATACTGTAGCAACCTGTCTGCCATGAAGGATAAGCCCAATATATATGTCTTCCAAAGGCAACACTTCATTGGGATCTAGGCTGAAATTGAGCAAGTCCCCAGAGATAATACACTCTCCCGAGAAGTAGAGAGCATGTTTAATGAGTAGAAATAGCATAGCCTTTTTCATGTCATGCAGATCTTATTATACATGTGACCATCGGCAAGCCCCTCTGAGCCTTGCCTTAGTCATCTGTAAAATGGAAGTAAGAATAGAAGTAAGGGTGGTGGAGAGCACTGAATAAGAAAGCCTACAGTTAGCGCTCAGCAGTCGTTCACTAATTGAGCACCTATTTATTGAGAACTTGCTATGAGTTGGCCATCATGGCGAGAGTGAGAATTGCACTTTGAGAAACATACAGTGCCGCCCTCAAGTTGCTCCCAGTGCTTTTGGGAAAACAGACCTTGGCAAGTCTGTGTTACAAGAACGCACAGGATGCTCTAGGAACCCAGAGAGAAGGGACACAGAAACATGCTTCGCATACAGCAGACACTCAGCAAGTGTGACTTCTTTTCCTCTCTTAGCTGACAGGTAGACCCTCCAGTAACTAAATCAATGATCTTTTTACAGATGGTGCCCCAGAAGGGAAGTTCTTGGTAATACCTGGCTTCTCAGACACAAGCAGCTGACATTTCCCATTATCCACCCAAAATGCAAGGGAGACAAACCACCCAAGCTTTGTGAGACAGAGGACAGAGAGCCATTTAGACCAAGTGAGTTGAGCCCAACTGCTCACTACATTCGTTAGAGCACTCACTGTCCTCATCTTGTGGTCAGGAGAGCAATAAGAAAGCAAGCAACCAGGAAAATTAATCAGGACCCAGAGAATTTCAATAAAATGTTAGTAGAAGTCAGCACCAACTGTGGGGAGGAGAGGAGGTGCAGCCTCTGGGGCACTGGCTCCTGTTTTCATTGGGTGACTACGGTCTAGCCAGACCCCAAAAACGCCCTGCTGATTCCTAAGCTTGGCTTGTGGGTGGTGCTCATTTTGCCTACAGCAGAATCGCATTTCTCAGCTCTTCTTCAGCCCCGACCCTGCCCAACGTCTGCCCTGTTCTGCTTTGATTAGTAACCCCCTGCCCTCCATTCCACAGGCCCCTACTTATAGTACATTCGTGGCCCTTTCTGGGGCAGACAAGTACCGAGTATTAGAAATCAAAGAACTAGGTCCCAGTGTCTGCTTCTAACCCACCACAGAACCATGATCCAAATCTACCTCCTCACTAGGTCTCAGTTGTCCCATTTGTAAAAGGGGGGGGCACTGGAATAGACCTTTCCTAATTTTTGCTGTCTTTCCACTGTCCTTGATTCTAAGAAGTGCACACATACCCTGTGGTTTTCAATAAAAGCGTTTTAATAACAGTTGCACCCCTAGCTGATACTAGAGTAACAAAAGGTCTTCCTTTATTCTTTTCTGCTCCTAGCAAAAACTCAAACTTGAAGAAAGAAGTTGGATTCTCTGCCAGCTTGATACGGACCAGCTTTCCCTTTGGATCTTCCTATTCAATCCTCCACTGGCTTCAGTGATTTCAACACCCAGCCTTGCCTTCCCTGTATTGCTAGGACAGCTTCTTGCAAGTATGTAGTGCTCAGTTCTTTAAAAGGCTGCCTCACCTATTATATTCCTTGACCGTCTCAGGATTTCCCATCTTATCTATAAGGAAACTGACGCTGAGAAAACATAATTGAATTGCTAACTTTATGCATCAATTAAGTGAGAGTCTAGACCGAGACTCAATCTTCAATCACTGCTTTTTCCACTGTATTACCGTATGCCCTGCTTAGACAACTCCGAGGATGTTCCAAAACTAACATCCTGACGGTGTGAGATAGTGAGAGGATGATACTAATTTAAAAATGACGAATTAATACAGATTTTTTAAATAACTGAGAAGTGGATAAAAGCATAGGAAGGCCAAAGGCCAGATAAATAAGGAAAGAAAAGAAAGAATAATTTTTTGGTGTCACCAAAGAAAACAACACCAACTATAATGGAGGTGGGTCAGCTTTTTGGCAACAGGAAAAAATATTGCAAACACAGCTTTGATATTACATTTTTTAGAAAGGGCAACGTAAGGATTTTTTTCCTCCTCTTTTAGTTTTATATTGGCTCTTTTATTAATATTCTGTGTCTCATAGTTATGAAAAAACCGTCTACAGTATAGTGAAAATAAATTGCTAACATCAGCACTTTCTCTTCATAGCTGGGTCCCAGGTTGGTAATGATTTTCTCCCATAAAACCATAATGCCATAAAATTTAAGGTTATTAAGTTGCAGGTGAATAGTTCATGAGGCAATTATGAAACATTTAGGATGGAATGTTATGAGCTTCCACATAAAAGAAAACATTTGGGGTCGCCAAATTGACAAACTTTGGTAGCTATGCTTAGATTTCTCTTGAGGGGTGTACATGGGTGTTCTCTGCTGCCTTGGACCTTCAGAGATGGGCTAAAGTCCCTCCAAGAGGTGTCTGGAACATACTCCAATAACTCAGTTGGACGTCTCCTGCAGTGGATTGTGACAGCTGGTGTCACAATCCACTGCGGGAGACATAAGTACTGGCTGAGGCCAATAGTAATGGTGCAAGGAACAAAACCTTACGCAGGGCATACTCTGTGCCAGGCCCTGTGAAAATCACTTCACAGGTATTATGTCTCTAATTCTCACGATGACCCTCTGAAATCAATATTATCTCTATCAGCCCCATGATATAGACCAGGCAACTGAGGCTCAACAAGTTTAATAATTTACCAAAGATCACATATCTAGCAAGAGGCAGAGCTGGGATTCCAACCCAGGCAGTCTAGAACTTCATCCCCCACTCTTAAAAGCCATGATGTTGTTAAGACTGCCAGGCAAGACAATGTCTGGGGAATGACAAATTGTGACATCATTAATGTATCATTTACACAGTGTTTCCTGTTCTTCGAAGCACTTCCACATGCATTATTCCATCCTCACAAGGTTCTGTAACATTATTGTTGGATACTGTTGGACAGGTGTTATTGTCTCCATTTTTCAGATCAGTAAACTGAGGTCCAGAAAGTTTGAATGACCTGGTCAAGGTCACATAGCAAGTTAGTAGAGACATCACAACTAGAACTTGAAGGCTTAATCATAATGATGCATCCACCATAAAAGAACAGAATTGGAACAGAGTGTCCTTGCTAACTGTCCCATCCAACACAGTGTCTCTGAAAATAGACCACCCAGCCTCTATCTGAGCCTCTCCAGTGATAAGGAGCTCTGTGCATAATGCAAAAATCCCTTCCACTGTTGTAAAATTAGAAACACTTTTTCTTCTCCTCAGCCAGTATTTACCTCCTCACAACTGACTACTATTTTATCTGGAAGGACATGAATCTTCTCCCTTCTTCTCCTAGCAGTCACATGCCCCCTCCCTACCATGGTTTCTTTCCTCATCACTTTTAGCTTATCATCCCAGTCCCAGGATCTTCAGTTATTCTTTACAGAATATATGTTTTTGACCTACCCTCTTTCTTAGATCTCTTCCTAGATGTGCCCTATTATATTAATACTCTCCTTCCAAACAAAACTGAATCCCATCTCTGGGGACATCTGTTTAGAGTTAGGGTACCCATCCATCCTTCAAGGAGCTGTAACCATCCCTCCCCTATTGATACAGGTGAATCTAGCTAAGACCCCATTAACTATTGTCGTAATGCATTTACATGAACTTGCTACCCCACCCCAAAACTTTTTCATTTGAACTGTTATCAAACTAAGTTGCTTTTGTCGTGTCTCCCCACTATACACATTCATCTCCTGTAACACGTGGTAACTTCAAAACATCTATGGGCAGGACAGGAATAAAGACACAGACACAGCGAATGTACTTGAGGACATGGGGAGGGGGAAGGGGAAGCTGGGACGAAGTGACAGAGTGGCATGGACATATATACACTACTAAATGTAAAATAGATAGCTAGTGGGAAGCAGCCACGGAGCACAGAGAGATCAGCTTGGTGCTTTGTGACCACCTAGAGGGGTGGGATAGGGAGGGTGGGAGGGAGATGAAAGAGGGAGGAGATATGGGGATATATGCATATGTATAGTTGATTCACTTTGTTATAAAGCAGAAACTAACACACCATTGTAAAGCAATTATACTCCGATAAAGATGTTTAAAAAAAACAAAAAAACAAACATCTTTCAGTGCGCGCAGAAGTAGCATTCTCAATGTCATCCCATTTGTCTGCATTTGCTCTGCCATGCTGAGCAGCGAGCATGGCCTGAGCCTCTGAGAATGTCTAAAGTAGTCCAAGGAAATGGAAAAGTGCCTACTGGGGAACTGGATGAACCATCCTCTGTGTCGTAAGTTAACTCTGTTCTATTAGATTCTCAACATGATGCAGCTGTGTTTTAGAGACCAGCAACTGGTCATTGCCTTCCTGCTAGAGTGATGGTCCGTCTACTCTTCAGAATGAGAGGGATCTTAAAGACATCTTATCCAAACTTCCTGTCTTATAGGAAACGGAGGCCCAGAGAAGAGAAAGGACCTGCCCAGTCGGTGTTAAATGTGGGACTCAAGCCCAGGTCTCAGGACTCCAAGCCACATTGTGGTCCATTTGAATCTTAGGGATCATATGGTCCAACACCTCATTTACAGGTGAGCAAACTGAGCACAAAGAGAGAAGGTTACCCAGCTCAGGGGTTCTCAGAACAAAGACCAAACCCAGGTTTTATTACCAGTGCTTTTCAATGAAAAGAAAGAAAGGAAGAAAGGAAGAAAGGAAGAAAGAAAGAAAGAAAATGTTATCTTCTGCATTCGGCACTGAGGGCATCCAGCCCATATCACAGATCATAACACTAATATCATTTGACTTCTTTCAGTAATATGGGCATTTCACAGTGATAGCCAGGTCTCATCTTGACTATTACCCCACTGTTGCATGTTACCCAATAGAAACAGTCCTGCTTGATTCTCTAGGTCACCACAAGGTCCTTGTTCAATGAGGACATCAGGGAGGAGAATTTCAACTCAAGGTGGAAATGACAGAGAAATCCACCTGCACCCTAAGTCAGCAACTTCCACCTGCCCATCAATGATGTTAGCCTAAGACTTCACTCAAGTGAAAATTCCACACTGAAAGCCCAAAGATGAGAACTCCATAAACAACTCTATCATAAAAGCAGCAATAACATCACTTGACTGTCAATATTCTGCAAATACTACTCAGTTGCCAATATTCTGCAAGCAAAATTCGATTACTCATTCTCTTCAGACAGTATTCTGTTACCAACCTTCTGGCACAGATACTCATTCTTTTGCTTGTTTTCTCTGGATGTGAGGACAATCAGCATCTCCAGATAGAATTACATACCCATGCTTAGGGGCTAAGCCAAAAGGTGCTGTTGAGTTAACAAAGAAGGATGAACGGGTATCAGTGGAGGAGACTCACGAGAGACTTAGGGTGGAAATCTGCCCAACACTTATCTTAAGCTACATTCATCTTACCTGGGTGGTGCATGACTAATAGTTTTTTTAAAGTGGAAAAAAAAAGGAATCTGCTTTCTTTCACATTTTTAAGGTCAAGGAAATATCTGTAATTGTTCACATCAAAAATATCATTTTGAATCTAAGGCCGTACCACCCTGAACGTGCCCTACGTTGTCTGATCTCGCAAAAAATATCATTTTGATTGGACATGACGGGAGTGCGGGCTGATGTGGTTATAAGGGAGGTAAGCCCACCCCCACCTCCCTCGTAGCCACTGTAAGGTACCCACCACTAAGACAAGGCAAAGGACAAAAACAATGAAGCCAGGTGACCAGCCAGTTCTGGAATTTCCCATGAAGGTTCCCAGCTCTGTACTTTGCCGCCAGCTTCCAACCCCACGTGGAGGCATTGCAATTCCCCACACGCAGACAACAGGAGATAGCACATGGATTCCAAGCAGATGAGCTTGCGTCAGAGCGCTCTGGCAATAAAGCTCAGGTTAAACAAAGCCATCTGCAGCGTGCAGCACAAAGGACTGATTACCCAGCCAGCACCTCTGAAGAAGGATTAGGAAGACTCTCTCATGGGGACAGCAGAATCTTAACTGAAAGCCAAGTTGCTATATTTGCATCCCTAGAGAGAACCTGGGCCTGCAACTTTCCCAAATGGTGAGCTGCTGTCACTTTAAGATTCAAGCGCATCTTAACAGTTCTGAGCACAGGGTATTGCAAGCATACCTTCTTCTCTTATGTTCCCCCAATACCTAACTAGGGATCCAGAGAGTGGAATCTCACATTAGCGTAGACATCACAGCAGCCCCCATCATCTGCTTCTGAGTTTCAATTACTTTAGTATAATATACTTAAGATCCGTCTTTTATTTAGAAAGATAAACAGCAGTTTGGTAATTTCATTGCTATGTCAATTTGCAAAGATAACTCTATTTACACTCAGTGACTGGCCCACTGCCACCATCCCAGCCAGTGGCAAGCTGTCTAAAGGGACAAGAGAGGTGCCAGCTGAGTCTCCTGGGTGGATGATACAGCTGGCAGGAAACCTCCCCTCATCTCCCCAGCTGTCCCCTGAGATGCACTGGGGTTTTCTCAGCATCTAAAACCCAGACTTAGAAACAAAGATTGATTTTTTTCTGATTTTTTTCCAGCTGGTTTGCATGTAGCTAATATTACTTAGATATCTATGATGCGTCTGGCACTAAGCTAAGTGTTTTTTACACACTGGCTCATTTGATGCTCATGACCATCCTTTAGAAAAGCTGTTATTATCCTCCATTGAAAGGGTGAGAAGATAGAAACTTAGAAAAATTAAATGACATGAGCAAATTCTCACATTTTGTAGTCCCGATGCAGTCCCAGGTTGTCTGTCCACAGCTGACAGGTTTAACCACTGTTGTACACTGACCTCTACTCCATTTACCTGGACCATCTCTAGCCTACATGGAACAAAGTATAAACTCACTGTAAGTTTGTTAAAGAAATGAATGATTGGATGGCCTTGAACTTACTCCTGAGGTTGGCTGTATGTTTTGTACTGGTTAAGCCCTAATCCAGATCACATGGTGACTCAAACTGCAGCTTTAGACTGACTCTTCAAGTCCGGTTATATTACACAACCATGTGATTCTAGTCTGAGGCTGACTCTTTACCACCCTACGTGCATCTTAGCCTGGGACGCTGCCCAGCTGAAAACCTTTCTTTCGGCTCCCCAAACTCAAGCTTGTTCCAACCACAGGACCTTTGTAAATTCTGTGCCTTCTGCCTGAACCATGCTCATTTCCCTCTTCACGTTAACTATGAGTTTAGTCATCATTTCCTCGGGGATGCCTTCCTGACTGTCTGGTCTGGGTCACGTTTCTTAACTAAAGACTCTTAAAGAATCACATCCCTTGTCTTTTACAACCTTATCTCCATCTACGATCATTCACCGCTTGATGCCTGTCTCCTCTGCCACACTGTGTGTCCCAGGACAGCAGAGAGCGCATCTCTTTCAGGACGACAATGAATCCCCAGCGTCCATAGTAGCACCTGGCTTATGTCAATAAACATTTGTCAGTGAAGGTCTAGACCATGTCTTCATCACAGCCATAGGCTTTCAACCCTGGCCATGCATTGGAAATTCACATGGTTCAAAGTTATCAACTAAGCATGTTAGTACAATGGAGTGAAAGTAAGAAATTACAAAAGAATAGTTCAACTTGTAGGTTCTACTCATATTGAATGATCTTTCAAAACGAAAGCAACACATTACATTTAAAAATCTAGAACTTCAATTCATGTATCAGTAAAACACAAGAGATGTTTTCATTGGTTCAGCTTAATTCTCATCCTTTAAATTTCTTTCCCACTCCTCTTACACAATGTCTAAAGGACTCATGGTAAGTAAAGATATGATTACTGCTTGTCTAAAGGAAATTCTATTATATCAAATTCTAAGGGATAGTTCAAATTATTTTCTTCGACAAAATTTTGTAGTAGAAGATATGTATTAAGTATCATTAAGCCATTCACTAGGGCTGGAAATACATGCACTATACAGAAATTTTCATTGCAAGGTTGCAAATCTTTTGAAATAAGATTTAATATGTAAATAATTTGGAGAGAAGATAAGCTGGGGGAAATGACTGTGTGATGTGTATACTTGCATTGCTGAATTAATTACTTAATTCAGCAAGTATTTACTGGGTGTCTGTGCTGTGCTAGCACTAGGCTATGTTATTGAAAAACAATCCTTTTCTCAGCAAAGCACTTTGGTTTGGTTATGTGCACTCTGTAGAAGGCAAGGAAATAAGCACAGAAAAAGGTTTTCGTTGCTTGCTCAAAGGTCACATGTGCATAGCCAATGACAGAAAGAGAAGCCTGTTTTCCCACAAGGCTTCTCCAGGGCACTTAGGGTGGAGGGAGGACAAGTCTGCAGCCGGGGCTGAGCTTTAGGCCATAGCTGGGGTCAGAGGTTCACCTTATGAAAACAGAAACTCTCTCTGTCTTGAAAGGAAATCAAACCATTAGGTGTTATTTTACTTTTTGTAGGATAAAACAGAACACAGGGGATCAGGGTTGTCATTGGCTCAACAAAGGGACACAATCTTTATGGTAGAAGCAGCACCAATGAGGAGTCAGGAAACCTGAGTTCCTATCCTGTCTGGGCCACTGACTCTCCTGGGTCACTCTGCCTCTCTGTAATGGTACCTCTGTGGGCAGCCACGGGGTCCCCAACTGTAAAACCAATGGATTGGACCGCTGCAGTGATTCTTACCCTTGGTTGTATGTTGGAGTTACATGGGGAGCTTTAAAAAAAAAAAAATTGATAGCCTGACCCCAATCCCAGAGATTCTGATGATATTTATGTGGAGTAAGCCCACCAGCACTGGGAGTTTTAAAAAACTCACCAAATAATTCTACTGTGCAGCAGCCAAGTTGGAAAACCACTGGGCTAGGAGGTCTGGGGGGCCTCTTTCCGCCCCAGTATGCCATAACTTTACAATGGAAGACAGTAGTTCTCCAACATTCACATGCATAAGGATCACCTGGGAAGCCTACTTAAAAAATAACATTTCTCACCATATGATATCACTTATACATGGACTCTAAAGTACGAAGCAAATGAATATATCTGCAAAACAGAAAAAGACTCACAGACATAGAAAAGAGACTTGTGGTTTTCAGTGGGGTTGGGGACAGGGAAGGTTTGGGAGTTTGGGATTAGTAGGTACAAACTACAGGATGGATAAACAGCAGGGTATTACTGTAGAGCACAGAAAACTATATTCAGTAACCTGTGGTAAACCATAATGGAAAAGAATATGAAAAACAATATATATATACATAAAACTGAATCAGAAATTAACAAAAGAAATTAACACAACAGAAATTAACACAACATTGTAAATCAACTATACGTCAATAAAAAAGAAGAAGGAAAAGAAAAAAAATAGAAGCCAAGGTTGGGTTCCCTTTGTGGGGAGGGAGCATGCAGAAGAGGGGCTAGCAGGCTTCTATTTCTTGCTCTGGGTGGCAGCTACAAGGGTGCTCACTTTCTTGTTACTCATTAAGCTATATATTTATGGTTTGTGCACTTTCATGAATGTGTGTTATATTTCACAATAAAAACAGTTTCTAAAACTGTAAAAAAAAATAAATATAAATATAAATAAAAGTTAGCCTCCTTGAAAAGAGAAAATGGGTGAGAAAATTCTCCATATCCTGGAAATGACAGTACCAATGGGACTCTGACAGGTAGCAGCACTCTTTCTAAGTTCCTGCCAGCACTGTGTTATATACGCTGGGGGCACAGAGAACAGCAATTCCCATAGGATGCCTGCCCTTAGCAAGTACACAGTCCACTTCCAGGATTTTATCCCCAGGACATCATTCAGCAGAAGCACGAAGATGATCCCTGCAGGGAGATTTGTAACAACAACAAGACTGGAAACCACCCAGATATTTACAAAAGCAGGAGGGTTTTCTCAACCTTTTGATTACAAAGACTAGCCAGCCTACCCACACCTATACCCTGGCAGGGTCAGCCTGTTCCCTATGGACATGGTGGTTGGTTTAGGGGGAGGCTGGTGAGCCTGCCCCAAGGGGGTGGGGACTTGGAGGCTCAACAAAGGGGTGTGCGATGTGATGGTGACGGGTCACAAAGGACTTGCGGTATAAATATGGTCGGGCCAAGAGACTCTGGCAGAGTCCTGCAGGGAGGTGACGAGTTGCTTTCGTTCCCTCTCTCTCTCCGAGACTCAATTTGTGGCTGGTGGCTCTGTCTTGAACGGAGAGAGCCATGAGCAGTGAGAGTTTACCTCATTACATGGCCAATAGCTACCGTTCAGTGGGGGTGTTGAGGACCTCCATGGGGGTCCTGCAACGACAACTGTACGAGGGAGGAGAGTATGACATTTTCAAGTACGCTCCCATGTTGGAGAGCGACTTTCTCCAGGTCAGCAAGAAAGGAGAACTGATTGACCTAGACAACCGCGTCCGAAGGGTGACTGTGGGTGTCGCATCCACCAGCCCCCTCTTCCCACTACCTGACGTCATGCAGCTGGCCCGACCAACGAAACTCGGTGAAGAGCATGTCAGATGCGTGGGGATCACCAAGGGGAGAGGTTGCAAGCCCGTGAAGACCCTAGAGCTCACCAGACTGCTTCCCTTGAAGTTTGTCAAGATCTCCATCCACAACCCTGAGAAACAGCAGCTGTGCCTGAATCTTGCTAAAGGCCGTACTTTCTATCTGCAGCTGTGCCCCTCTTCCGATGCACAAAAAGACCTCTTTGCCCATTGGGAAAAGCTTGTCTATATCCTGAGACCACCAGTAGACAGTTACAGCAGTACCCCGATGCTCCAAACTGGAGATGCAGCGACTACAGAGGATGCCAAAATCCCAGCGGTAAGCACCTACAGGGACTCAAGAACACGGGGCAGGGTGCTTTGGGAGAGCAAGGCAAAGCTGGTCCTTCATAGCCTTTGGTGCTCTCTGAGACTCACCTGGGAAATACCTTCTATTGTTGAAAAGGGTCAGGGACAAACGAGCTATCACTACGGGAGTCACCACACTGGAGAGGTTCTGAGTGCTTCTCCACCTTGTCCCACAGGGCCGAATTTCAGAGAGACCTTAGGTATCATATCAGCTGCACTGGTCTCATCACCAGGGCTGTAATCCCTTCTACAGCATCCTGACTGTCTGGTCTCTTCTTGAACACTTACCCCAGCCCAGGTAGTCTCATCAGTTGTGGAACATCATTCACACTTAGGAAGTCCTTCCTTCATTGTGTCTCCCCGTGACGCCGACATGCTGATTCAAATCAGCCCAACCCGTGTAGTCACCAAAATGTAGAAGGTATGCATCCCTTAACCCAGGAACCCCACTTCTAGGAATCTGTCCTGCAGACAGAGAACCACAAGGGTATAAAATTAAAGTGTATATCATGGAGAATTGTATCAGTGCTTTCCCTGACCCTGGGACTGTTCAAGTAAAATGGAGTGGCCGTTTGACAGGGGTGCAATAGATGGGATCTTGCATCCAATGGGAGCTTAGACTGGGTGATTTCAAAGGTTGTTCTAAGTATAAGCCCTTGAGTTGCTCAGCTCCAGGATGAGAGAGGAGCGGACAGTACTGATCTCACTTTCCGTCATCTCTATCTTACCTGTTTCTCCTCGCCTTGGCTCAGACCACAGAGCTCCACAGAGAAAGGGATCAGGATGAAGCTGGGCTTCACAACCTTTGTGATGTGACTGGAGCCATGAACAGCGCTGAAGGATCTGCAACAGGGATGATCATGGGCCTGGCGGGAGCCACCATCAAGGATCCAGGAGAAAGCGGATCCAGCAAGGCCACTGCAGGTGCCCCCCATGGATCAACTGCGGCCGTGAAAAGCGCCGAAGGATCAGCGGCAGGGATGACCATGGGCCTGGCGGGAGCCACCATCAAGGATCCAGGAGAAAGCGGATCCGGCGAGGACACTGCAGGTGCTGCCAGCATATCCTTGCAGGACACGAAACTGGTCTTGGCGGATGATGCCAGCACATCCTCGACGGGGGCAGATGGTCCAGAGAGCAGCATGAGCATGGTGTTGCCAGTTGCAGTCATAGCCAGCAAGCCTGCTACTGGAAGAGCTGAAGGGAAGGTCGCAGACCCTGTGGTCTCCACCTTGCAGACCGAAGGCTACATTTCGAAACCGGATGGAAGCCAGAAGGTCTTCCACCCCAGGGGTGAAGCCTGGAAGGAAAAAAAGAAATAAAGGACCCGTCTTCATCGAGGAAAAGTTCCCATCACGGCAGGACACGTGCAGGTCACCACAGGCCTGGAGGGGACAAGACCCAGAAATCATCCTCCCACTGGTCCTCATCCGGCCATGGAAACCCCAAGGTTGACAAAGGAGGGGAGGACAGCTCGCAAACTGAGGAACAGCCAGTCCGCCACCAGTTCAGGGACTCTAAGTAAGACATCCAGTAAGATCCTCTCCTTCTTTAGGAGCTTCAGAGTCATTCCTGGTTCAGAAACAAGGCTCACACATGACCATTGAGAGGCAGACAAAGCCCCGGTTGGCTTGGTTCCTTCCCTAGAGAGGCAATTCCTACTTTCTTTAATAAAGGAAACCATACAACTCCAAAAGAAATGATATCTTGTGTTTTCTATGTCCCCTTGCCTGGTAGTGACTTCACAGTGACTTCTGTGATGCGAATTGTGCTTTGGCCTGAGACTCCAGCCTCCAGTCAAGCAGGAGCCCCACCTCCCACCCACGCCCAGCAGAGCCAGCATTAGTGCCCTGCCTTGCCTCAACCCCTTTCTGCCTTTGGTTTCCCCAAGACTATGGCTGCAGGTCACAGACTACGGGCTGGGAAGCATCACCGCCAGCATGTCCCCATGCCCTTCTTTTTCTCCCTGAAGGTCCCTGAACATGGTCATTCAGTCCAGTCCATAGACTAAGTGAAGACAGGACTCATGTCTCCTCTAGAGATAATCAGCGAAGAAAAGAAGGGGTGCCTCAGCATTTGTAGGTAATCACAATAGTGAAGTTTATCATCTTGATCAGGACTGACAGCCTGAGGGTCAAATCTTGCCAACTGCCTGGTTTTATGAAGAAAGTTTTATTGGGCATAGCTACAGTCATTTATTTAAATATTGTCTAAGGCTGCTTTCACTTGAAAATGACAGATTTGAGTAGCTGTATCAGAAACCACATGGCCTGCAAAGTCGCAGAAAAGTTTGCCCCCCCTGATTTTAATATTAAAATTCTTCTTCCTCCTGGGTATACACTCTGGATAAACTCTCACAAACGCTTGCCAGGAGACAACTAGGAGAATGTTTGTAGTAAAACTGTAATAGCAAAACCCTGGAAACAGTCCACATGTTCGCCAAATAGGAAAAATTATCCATTGTGTCATATGCCTACAGTGCATATGATACAGCAGTGAAGATGAAGAGCAGCTGTACAGGTTAGCATGGGGGAGTCTCCCGTAATGTCGAATAAGAAAAGAAAGTCAGAAAAATACATACAATACAGTTCCATTTGTAGAAAAGTTCAAAAACAACATCAAACAATATGAGTAGGGGCACACATTTGCTAAAAGGGGAGAAAAAAACAAGGACATGATAAACACAAAATTCAAAATAGTGTATTGCTGTAGGGTAAAAAGAAGGGAGGCATGGTCTGGGAGGAAAAGCTTCAACAGAGTGGGAATGTTTCTATTATGCAAAGGGTATGTCCATGGGAATGTATTATCGTTTCCATTTTATTTTAACATCTCTGACATCAGGATGATTTTTATACTGCTGTCAGCCAAGTGGCAGACACTGCCTTAGAAATATCTCAACCAATTTGTTTCACTGTTGTTTTCCTTTCAATATATGCACAAGAGATGGATGACAAAGTCTGAAAGATATCTTTCAAGAACTATAACATAAAGAAACTAAGGGACATAAATACTCACTATCCAGGAACACAAGAAAGGTTTAGATATATTGTTAAGGAATAACAGAATAATCCAAAATGCTCTGCACTGATGAACTATGTAAATTATGTATGCATGTGGAAAGCGATTCTAAAAATAAAAAAATCATAAATGAGATTATGAAATCTCATTTCATAATGAGATTATGCATTTTTAAATGTCCATCATAAAAAAGTCTTTCCAGTTTAAAAAAGTTGTAAATACATTTCATGAGTCCATGAAAATCATTAAATTGTTAACAAGAGTTGATAACAGTTGGATTAGAGTAACTGTTGATAACAGGTTAACAACCGTTGGATTTGAGAAGAATGCCTCTGAGAACCACGTGTGTTTGTATGAGCCGGGGAGTCATCTGCTAGCCTTGCAATTCTCTGCTCATTCCCTTCAGTGACAACAGGGTCCACTAGGACGGAAGTTGGGTTTCCAGTAAAACTTAGGGACTTTCTCTGCAGAGCAAATTAAGTGGTAGAGGTGGAGGAGGTGAGAAATAAGATACGGATTCTGGGAGGAGTGGTAGCTTGGGAGGATGAGAGGAAGCCCTTCTCAGTTGCTCTGGTGGGTGGCTGGAAAATCCCATCTTGTGATTTCCGATACACAAAGACCAATAGATTGTGGGGATCAATGTGTCCTTGGAGTTAACTCTTGAAGCAGTGGGTCTTGGTAAGAGAAGAGAAAGAGCCACGTTCTCTAAGACCTGAGTGGGAT
The DNA here is from genome assembly GCF_964341445.2 of Mesoplodon mirus. Taxonomy (NCBI): domain Eukaryota; kingdom Metazoa; phylum Chordata; class Mammalia; order Artiodactyla; family Ziphiidae; genus Mesoplodon; species Mesoplodon mirus. The sequence continues at coordinate 55,672,186 of NC_138980.1, forward strand.
TTGGGGGAAGCCTTCTGGAAATGTGAGGAGTTACGGGGTAGAGGAGGGAGATAAAGGGGAACTCTTTCCAAAGCCTTTGACTCAGAGCCCCAGATTTTCACTATGCCAGAGGCTGAATCAGCCTACTTAAAACTCTTCATCTTAGGATTCTGTACCCTTGGCTTTATCTTTTGTCTTTCTTAGCCTGTATTAGGCATTCTCACTCCCTCACCCCAAAGGACTTCTTCTTTTTTTTTTTTTTTTTCTTTTTGCTGTATGCGGGCCTCTCACTGTTGTGGCCTCTCCTGTTGCGGAGCACAGGCTCCGGATGCGCAGGCCCAGCGGCCACGGCTCACGGGCCCAGCCGCTCCGCGGCATATGGGATCCTCCCAGACCGGGGCACGAACCCGTATCCCCTGCATCGGCAGGCGGACTCTCAACCACTGCGCCACCAGGGAGGCCCTAAAGGACTTCTTTAACGTGAACCTAGTCAGTCCACTATGCAGGGCGTTCGCTGAGCAGACCCACAGTTGACACAATTTATACCTCCAGTGCAGTAGTAAAGTGGAGGTGGGGACTTGCCCACCGCAACGTGCCCTGCCTGGCACTTGCTCTGGATTTCCTTTTCTATCTTGACAGTTCATCAAGAGGCACATGCACAGATACCTACGTATTTCAAAGCAACAGGCATCTTCCTCTGGAGGGAGACATCAATTTGGGTATCAAGTCAGTACACCCTATCAGATCAAGGCCAATATTTTGGACAGCAATATTCATCACCGTGGTAGCAATTCTGCAGCTGCAAGTGCAATTAGGCAATGGATGGTTGATTACAAACGAACCAATGTCCCAAACTTCAAGTCTGGCAACACACATACATACTAGAAAGGGTTTTTTCCCCTACAGCAAAATAAGGTCATTCACAGGATTGTTGTGATCAACTGGAGTCTTTCAGACAGAAGAAAGTTGTGCTATGGTGCGAGGCATATTGAAGGCAGTGTCATGGCTGGCAGAGCAAGCGTGATGTGATGCTGGGGAACACAGCAGGGGCCACGCCATGCAAGGCTTTGAGGTCCACTTAAAGGATTTTGATTTCTGACCTTGGAGTGATGCAAAGCCATGATATGTTTTAAATAGGGGAGTGGCCTGATCAAATGTGCACTTTGTGGAGGGTACTGTGGCTTCTGTGAAAAGAAGTATTTGGCTGGGGGTTTGTTAATATGGGACTTTATGTTACTTCCTATTTTTGGCCACAGGATCTATATAATGTGGAGATTGGAGGGTATGTTTTGAAAGACACCGTTCCATTTGAAATATCCACGTGGGGTGGACATTTCTTCAACGAAGGACTTGTGGCCCCAGCTGCTGGGGGTGCTTCCCACAGAAAGCCTTCAGCTGGCAGTGAGTTTGGAAATTGCCTGGGTTCCTCACCCGAGGTGCACGGCAAGAACTAATTGATGTGGAGTGTGAAGGTCAGGCCATCGTAGCCCAACACAGACCCTCTCTGAAGAGTCACTCCAGTTCAAGAGCTCAGCTTCGGGCTTCCCTGGTGGCGCAGTGGTTCTGGAGTCCGCCTGCCAATGCAGAGGACGCGGGTTCGTGCCCCGGTCTGGGAGGATCCCACATGCCGTGGAGCGGCTAGGCCCGTGAGCCATGGCTGCTGAGCCTGTGCATCCAGAGCCTGTGATCTGCAACGGGAGAGGCCACAACAGTGAGAGGCCCGCGTACCGCAAAAAAAAAAAAAAAAAAAAAAAATCAATAACAAAAAAAACTAGCCTCCTTTACAAGAATATACAATGGGAAAAAGACAGTCTCTTCAGCAAGTGGTGTTGGCAAAGTTGGACAGCCGCAGGTAAATCAGTGAAGTTAGAACACACCCTCTCACCATATACAAAAATGAACTCAAAATGGCTTTAAGACTTAAATATAAGACATGACACCATAAAACTCCTAGAAGAGAACACAGGCAAAACATTCTCTGACATATATCATACCAATGTTTTCTTAGGTCAGTCTCCTAAGGCAATAGAAATAAAAGCAAAAATAAACAAATGGGACCTGATCAAACTTATAAGCTTTTGCATGGCAAAGAAAACCATAAACAAAACAAAAAGACAACCTGTGGAATAGGAGAACATATTTGCAAATGATACAACTGACAAGAGCTGAATTTCCAAAATATACAAATGGCTCATACAACTCAACAGTAGAAAACAACCCAATCAAAAGATGGTCATAAGAACTAAATAGACATTACTCCAAAGAAGACATACAGATGGCCAACAGTCACGTGAAAAGATGCTCAACATCACTAATTATTAGAGAAACGCAAATCAAAACTACAATGTTCAAAATCAAAACTACACCTCACACCAGTCAGAATGGCCATCATTAAAAAGCTTACAAATAACAAATGCTGGAGAGGGTATGGAGCAAAGGGAACCCTCCTACAGTGTTGGAAATTAAATCGGTAGAGCCACTGTGGAAAACACTGCGGAGGTTCCTCAAAACACTCAAAATAGAATTACCATATGATCCAGCAATCCCACTCCTCTCCTGGGCATACATCTCAACAAAACTATAATTCAAAAAATACATGCACCCCTATGTCACAGCAGCACTATTCACTATAGCTTAGACATGGAAACAACCTAAATGTCCATCAACAGATGAAGGGATATAGATAGAAGATATGGTACGTATATAAAATGGAATACTACTCAGCCATAAAAAGAATGGAATAATGCCATTTGCAGCAACATGGATGGACCTAGAGATTATCATAATAAGTGAAGTACATCAGAAAGAGAAAGACAAATACCGTATGATATCACATTTGTGGAATCTAAAATAGGACACAAATGAACTTATCTACGAAACAGAAAGAGACTCACAGACATAGAGAACAGACTTGTGGTTGCCAAGGGGGTGGTAGGGGAGGGATGGATTGGGAGTTTGGGGTTAGCAGATGCAAATTATTATATATAGGATGGATAAAGCATGAAGTCCTACCATATAACACAGGGAACTATATTCAGTATCCTTTGTAAACCATAATGGAAAAGAATATGAAAAAGAAAAAAATTCACTATTAAAAATCAACCATTAGAACTGAGCTGTGATAAGAAGCTCTTAATCGGATGAATTTTCACTGTAGTAAATTTTTAAAATTCATTTCAGTACGTATTTACTTTTGGAATATGGATTCCCTTTGTAATTAAGCCCCATTACAACCAAGTCAAATAAAGATGATCTAAATAATGAAAAAATACATTTCCAGGGTCCATCTGCAGCAATTTCAGTTCTGTAGGTTGGAGCTGGGCCCCAGGAATCTGCATTTTAAAGCACCCCAAGTCCCAGGAATACACTGTGAGACACACTAATCTCAGCATTAGCTCACAGGCAGCACTTCATTTCTCATTATCATCGTGATCATCAAACAGGCTTTCAGACCAAAAGCTCACAGCTAGAAAGGATAATGGTTAAGGCAGAGCTGTCCAACCACCAGAATCAGGCTCACAGCTTGGCCTATCACGGGCCCGACAGATCGCAGGAGGAGGGCCCCTTGGTTTTTAGGAGGAATAACATGATGCTGCAGTATGCCACTGCAGAGGCAGAGACAGCCTAAGATTGATGGTGCACAATGCTGCAGAAACCTACCATCACCTGAGCATCCTGTGACATCAGCAGCGATGCCACTGGCCATTGTCAAATCATCCAGGGTGCCCAAGATTGATTTACAGCTGTAGAAATGAGGCCTGCCACCTCTAGGTGCACAGGCAGGAAACGAGTTCCAAAAGCTGACTGTAATTTAGCATTCATTTGCATTTTTAAATTAGTTAGGCTGTGGACCGTTGCAAAGCAACGACAGGGAATTTTTATAATAATTAGCCTTGTGGGATGGGGGGGAAGGGAGGAAGGGAATGGCTCTGCCTCACGATTTCACTAGAAGGAAAAACACCATTCAGCATCTCAGGTCACCAGATATGATTATGATTTCCTGGTCCCCACTGTCCTTGTGGACCACAGCAGCTTCTCCAAAATCTCAGCTGAACATTCAGGTCTGTATCTGTCCTCCTTTGCTGGGGCTAACTCCCCCCTCCCACTTTCCCTCCCTAAGTAGCCCAACTAGATTTCCTTATGTTGGCTGAATGCCACTACGTTCCCTTTTGTTCTCTTTATTTATGGCTGAAACTTCTCCATTTTTTACAAATACCCAGTATGTGTCAACAGCATGATTTGTCTGCTAAAAATAACTGACATTGATAGAGTTCTTCACAGTTTGCAAACAACATTCTCAACCATTATCTCAAATGAGTCTCCCATCATTCTCTGGGAGGGGGTTAACCAGTGTAGCCGTTATGGTCACATATTTTACAGACAAGAAAACTGAGGCTTGAGGAGGAGATCTAGTGACTTACCCAATGTCACGTAGCTAGTAAATGGCTTTGCAAAGAATGGAATGGGATCTCTGAATTTCAAAATCTATACCAAGTTGTTTCAATCTCCAGATGCATTAGAAGGGGTACAGGGCTCACAATAAAGAAGGGTAAAATTCTGCTGTCTGTACAGTTCAAATCATTCAAATGCAGCAAGATACTCCCTCTCTGGGCACCAAGAGGAGTTTTGAGAAGGAAACTGCTAACTGGAAAAGCAAAGAAGAGTTTTAAACTCTGTCATGCAAGGAATGACAGAAACTAGGAACACTGAATCTAGACAACACTCAGAACGCTGATAAAAGCTATCTTCAAGCAACTGAAAGGGATTCATAGGAAAGAGAAGGCATTTGTTCTGTACAGCTACATAGGAATTGTAATGAGGCAAATTTCAACTTGGTATGAGAAAATCAGTACTACACAATGGTCAAGGGCTCTACAATCAAAATGCCTAGGTTCAAAACCCAGCTTCACAACTTCCACATAGGTGATTTGGGTCAAATTTGTAATTTCTACTCTGCAGTCTACTTACACGTACAAAAGAAATATTGATGACTACATTGTAGGATTGTTGGTACCATCAAATAAACTAATGCAAACAAAGCCATCAACACTTAGTAAATATTCAACAGATAATAGTTATGGTTATATCTTTGTTTTGTACACTAACAAAAGAGCTCTACACTCATTTAACCCAGAAAATCTAATAAGTAGATTTGGTTCTCCATATAGAGTTGAAGAATTGTTGCAAAATAGAGTAAGGGAAGAGTAAGCAACGAATACTTCTGCCTCGCCATAAGGAAGCCTTGCTAACAGTTACCAGCCCACTGATTCCTTTCACTAAGGTGGTTTCTGGAGACAAGATCAATGAAATAAGTCATGTTGGTTTGAGTGACACATGCCCCAGTCTGGGGAGAAACTGGCTACACACTTTGACCGCTTTTATACAATACTGTTTTGGTCCTAGCTACTGTAATAAAACAAGGGAAGAAAATGCAGAATAATAGTAAAAATACATGTATAAAATCTGAAAAAAACTACAGATGTACTACTTCAATTAATAAGTAAATCAAGGGTGGGATAGGGAGGGTCGGAGGGAGGGAGACGCAAGAGGGAAGAGATATGGGAACATATGTATATGTATAACTGATTCACTTTGTTATAAAGCAGAAACTAACACACCATTGTAAAGCAATTATACTCCAATAAAGATGTTTAAAAATAAATAAATAAATGAGTAAGTCAAGTGAGATCACTATATACAAGGTCAATCTACAAAAATCAGTTTAATTTTTACTTATCTGTAACATAGGAACTTACAAAAATAAAATTCAAAAGAGTATATCAGGGCCTCCCTGGTGGCGCAGTGGTTGAGAGTCCGCCTGCCGATGCAGGGGATACGGGTTCGTGCCCCGGTCTGGGAGGATCCCATATGCCGCGGAGCGGCTGGGCCCGTGAGCCATGGCCGCTGAGCCTGCGCATCCGGAGCCTGTGCTCCGCAACGGGAGAGGCCACAACAGTGAGAGGCCCGCGTACGGAAAAAAAAAAAAAAAAAAAAAAGAGTATATCACTTGCAATATCATCAAGAACCACCAAATTCCTAGGAATAAATTTTATAAAAGATGTATAAACCTCTACACTAAAAATTACAAAACATTATTAAGAAAAACGGAAGAAGACCTTAGTAAATGGAGGAATATGTTCATGGATTAGACATATTAGCATACTGTAAATATATCAATTCTCCCCAATTTGACCTATAAATTCAAAATCTCATCAGATTTTATAATGCCAATTGGCTGCCTAATCCTAAAATTTACATCGGAAATTAAAATGCCAAGAACAGCCAAGGAAATCATGAAGAAGAAAAACAAAGCTCCAGGCATATGTTACCATATTTCAAGACCTATTATAAAGCTGCTGAACACACATACACACACATACACACACGTGTATGTACACATATACTATAATTTTATTTTCTTTTATCTCTTGTTTTTAGTGTAAAGGGTTATGCATCTTTTGTTACATTTATGCCTAGAAATTTGATGGGTTTTGATGCTATCAAAAATGATATACTCTTTTAACGTATACACAGTGATTTCCTTGTACAGTATTTATGCATGAAAATAGCAAACTAATACATGGCAATGGTGACACAGCAATTCAGTGGGTAAAGAATTTTTTAATCTAAAAAAAAGTAGATCAATTGGATATCCATATGGGGAAAACAAATTTTGATCCTTACTGATACATACCATACACATACACACACACACACACACACACACACACACACACACACACACAGATATAATCATTGCCAGGTAGATTTAAAATCTAAAGGTTGAAAAAAGAAACAATAAAGCTTACAGAAGAAAGTTTATAAGAACATCTTTATAACTTTGAAAATGGGAAAAATTTCTTAAACAGGATTTGTAAAGTGCTAATCATGAAAAATAATGAATTAGAATGTATTAAGTTTAGAAATCTCTGTTCAGCAAAAAAAATCTTTAAGTGAAAAGCCAATACACAGAGTAAGAAAGGAAATTCACCAGGCACATACCTGACAAAAGACTCACACCCAGAACATATAAAGAACTTCTACAAATAAATAAGGACCGATAATCCAACAAAAAATAAAAGATAAAAGACTTAAACAAGCACATCACAAAAGAGGATATCTAAATAACCAATAAATTTATGAAATGATGCTCCACTTCTTCATCATTAAGGAAATACAAATTTAAATCACAATGAGATTTTATCATATACCCACCAGAATTTCTAAAAAGGGGGGAAAAAAACCCAGAATCAACAAAAATCCAAATCTTGAAAAGGATACTTAGCATCAATTGGAATTCTCAAACACTCCTGATAGGACTATCTATTAATATGAATACACTGTGAAATGACTAGGTAACATGTAATCTATGATTCAACAATGACACACTTAGGCATTAACTCAACAGAAACGCATACATGTGTTAACCAAAAAACACGTAAAAGGATGTTCATAGCAGCACTATTCATAATAGCTCCAAGTGGAAACCCCAAATACCTTTCAACAGTAGAATAAATCATGGTATAATACACAAAATGGAATTCAGCAATGAGAATAAACAAACTACAAATACATGCAATGACGTGGTTGAATTTCACAAATGTAATTTGAGGGAAAGTAGCCAGCCAAAGGGAATACTTACTTTTGTAGTTATATTAAACTCAAAAAGAGCTTAAACTGACCTATAATGTTAGAAATCAGGATAGAAAAGAGCATGAGAAGGGCTTCTGGAACACTGGTAATTAATGTTCTGTTTCTTGATCTGGTGTCAGTTATAAGGGTATGTTGATATTGTAAAAATTCATCAAGCTATACACTTAGAATATTGGTACTTTGCTATATGCATGTAATATTTTCAATAAAAAGTTCAAAAACAACTAAAAAACCTTGAAGTAGGGGATGCCTTTTTGACTGGGACATGAGGTACTTGAAGGGGACTAGAGATAAACAAAACAAGAATTAATTGGGTCCAAATTGACATAGACCTCAACTGCCAGGTATAGATGTCCGGGAACCTTTCTCTAGACCAGGATGTGGGAAACTCCTTTGGTAAAGGACCAGATGGTAAATATTTTAGGTTTTTTAGGCCATAAGCTCTCTGTCAAAACCACCCGCTCTGACACTGTAGCATGAAAGCAGCTGTAGATAATACGTAAATAGATGTGCATAACAGTTCCAATAAAATTTTAGTTACAGAAACAGAAGGAGGGTCAGGTTGCCCATGGTTGCTCTGGACAGTGAGAGCCGTGAAATATTTTTGAGCATTTAGTGATGTGATGAGAACTGTGCTTCAGGAAAAATCATTCTGAGAGCAAATATAGAGTAGAGTGATCAGGGAAAGCAAAGTTTTCATCCAGAAAGACATAACTGGGGCAGAAGACCATGAACACAAGGAATATCAATAACTTTTTTTTTTTCCTCTTGACCTTCTGGGTGCCTCCACAGCTGCTCTCTCATTTCCAAGAAGGAAATGGGGTGGAAGGCATGAACCCCACCTCCACCCCTCACCCCACCCCCAGACATACACAAGTAAGAGTCATGATTATTTGGGCAGTCAGGGTCTCGCAAACGAATTGGGCTGTGTTTCCTAAGGGTGGTGCTCTCAGAGAGAGACACACAGGCTTGATAACACTTCCTGGGGGATCTCACATCTCAGGATGTTTTCTCCTCCTCTGGCATAGCAGCCAGGCCTTAGCTTTATCACACCTGAAATGGCTCAAGGGGGACTGCCCTGGCAGTCCAGTGGTTAGGACTTTGCACTTCCAATGCAGGAGGCGCGGGTTCAATTCCTGGTTGGGGAACTAAGATCCCACATACCATGTGGCATGGCCAAAAAAACATAATTAATTAATTAATTAATTTTTTAAAACTAAAAAAAAAGAAATAGCTGAAGAGGACAATGGAAGAGGATGCCATCTTTCCACCTCTTCTCTCTCTCTGCTCCTTTCTCTTTGCTATCAGCAGATGTATAATACATTTCCATACTGCCATACTGGCAGGTATCTAAATCTGGGAGAAAGGTAGATCATTTGGACTTTACTTGCCCCTTGAACTGCCTCTAGCCTTAACAAGAGAAAGTTAACACTGGATCCAGGCCATCCTTACTGTGGGGTTTAAGATTAAAGTCCAGATAAAAAGTCCAGACATTTTTGCATATGTCTCTTTGAGGAAGCTCATGGGAAGAGGGATAGCTGGACCAAAGCAGGATTTGTGTACTCCTGGGTCCTCTGGCCATATATAGTCACAGCCACTGCCCTTCACGGCACTGCAGTATCCCCTAACAGCTATCATTCCACTCGCCAGGCAAGCAGAATATTTACCCGACCGAAACTTCTAGATGATGGAAAAAATGGATTAAGAAAATGCATTCCTCTGTTTCTTCTTGCCTCTCCTCCTGAGTCCTTCCAGCCCCCTTTCCTCTACCTCTGTTCCTCCCCTTTTCACCACTGAGTGAATGAGATTGAGAGAGAAAGGGAGAGCGGAGAGAACCAGCCTCTCCTGGTGTCTGAGGTTACTTAAAATTCTCACAGCTCCCGAAAATGAAGAAGGAAAGGCCTGTGACTTCCTGTCCTGAGCCGTTTTCCCGCCGGCACTTCCTCTTCACCCCTCCTTCCTCCAGGCAGAGATATTCACCTTGTTAATCATTCTACCTGCATCGGAAAACATTACCTCCATGACTGCAAAATAGCAGCCTCATTACTGGAACCACAGCCCACAGTCAGATGGATTTCCCCAAAGGCCCCCAAACTTTTCCCATTTTATTACCATGTCATTCCTCATTTTAACACATATTAATCACAAAGATACATTTTTCTTGGGCTATGGATTTAAGTAGCCCTTTCTAAGCACTTGGTAAAAGTTGGTTCAGGGGAGGAGGAAAAAGAACGATTAAATTTGCAAGGTCGAGTTGCTATCCCAATCTGTAGATGTATAAAGCAGGAATGTCTGGCTTGTTGCAGATTTCAAAAATGTGTTAGGGACTCATTATTCCTTTTGTGGGTGGGAGGCTGTAAAGCATACTGAGTAAGGGTCTGGGGTTTAAATCATCCTGGCTTAAACCATGGCTCCACTACATACTAGCTGTGTGATCTTGGACAAATGATCTCACTTTTCTGACCCTCAATTTCCTCATCTATGTAATGGGAATACTTCCTTCCAAAGTGACTGCAGGCTAAATAACACAGACTCAGGGCCTGGAGCACAGGAAGGGCTCACTATACTTTAGTCAGTGTTTTTCTTCTTTTCTCTTGGTTAAAGGAGCCACACGAAGAACCTCATCTCACTTTGTAAGAATAAGGACCATCCTGGCTGCTGTTTTCCTCTCTCTTTCCTGCTACTCAGAGAGGGATTGATGTTTGTCCTTATACTGTTGTTTAGTTTCAGGATTCTCTGAAATCTTTAAAGGAAAAAGAAAGCTGTCTCCTCTCTTTCTTTTAGTGTTTAATGAACTTCTCTCACAGCTTTTGCTATTTCAAAAATGGAACCCTTCCACCTTTCTAGGGTAGAGAAGATAAGTGATTGATTAGGGTCAGAATATCCATGGCAAAGAAGAAAATCAAGGTGTGTACCTCTTTCGTGCAAGGACAGTGCCTTGATGGGGTTCAAGGTCTTTTTGTGTAGTGGATCTGGGCTGCCTGGATCCAACCTCACTCTCTCATACCAGCCCCCATCCCTCTTCTGAACCAAGAGCCTGCAATGCCAGAGACCAGGTCAGTGGTATAGGTGTGACCTATATCCCAAGGGAAAGCTCATTAGCTTTTATGAGGGTGAAAACTATCATTGTGGCCTTGTAGGGACTGAACTTAATGCATTACGTCCACAAGCATAAGTTCAGGCTGGTAAGAGGCAGAATAACACTAGGCTCAGTGTCAGGGGTTCAGAATTTTAAACTGAGGTCTGCCATAAAATGACTATGGGACAATGACCAAGTTACACTTCACCTCCTGGCCTCAGGTTTCTCGGGTTTTGAATGAGGACATTAGACTGGATGCCTTCAGAATCCCTCTTTGGACCAAAGATTGTCTGTCTACACTAGTGGATCCAATAGCTGCATGGAAGTTGTTATCCTTTGCTCTTCAAGGTAAGTTAATTAGTAAGTGTAGTCATATTATACTAAAAGTGGAGACCCCAATCCACATCGGGACAATTCTGTCATATATCATATTCTTGGCCAGGGACAGACACTGTTCTAACTGTTGCATAGAAAAGGGAAGTTAAATAGATCAGCACTGGGTAGTGCTTAGAATTGAAGGAGGACAAGTGAATATCACAAACGGCATGGCTTTGTGAAGCCAGGAAAGAAGGAGGGTCTAGAGTTTTCCATGGAAGCAATTTGTGTTCTTTTTTTCCCATGCAGGCTTAGGATGACTCTGCCCCAGGTTCTTGCCTTTCTTACATGTTTCCATCAAGATTCAAGCTCTAAGGAAGGAGAATGGGATTGGTCAGTCTTGGGCACCTGTCGTCTCTGTGGTAGGGAAGCAGAGGGTCCTGTGATTGGCAGCCCACAGAAGCCACACAGTAGGAAAGGAGGGTAGTTCTCCTGAGGTGGACCAAAGGCAGTCCCTATGTATCAGGCTGTAGAAATTCACCTTCCACCAAGAAGGCATGGCCACTGTGGGGTTTTGTCCTCCAGTTAACAGAAAAGGAAAATGATTATAGTGTTTGTGCTCTCAAGTCTGAAATAGCTAAGTCATCACTATCATGGTTTGAGCAGATTTGCCTGGGTGGTTTCTCCAATAGGGCATCTACTTTGAGCCAGGCCCTCTGTTTGGCCCTTGACTTCTGAACTTCTGAAAGGCAGGCATTATTATCCCCTTCTGTACCAGTGGAAACCAAGGCTCAAAGAGGCGAGGTGAGCTATCCAAGGCCACAGAGCAAGTAAGAAGCAAAGCTGGGATTTGAACCCACAGTTTTTTGTCTCCAAAGTCTGAACTTATTCATGGCGCTCCGTACTAACAGAGTAAGGGGCAGGGATGCTTTCTAGGCTCTGATGTGGCAAGGCCCAGAAGCCTGAAGGCTTGTATGAGAACTTTTGCCTTGGTCTTTCCCAAGCAGCAGCATCCCCTCCACAGAGGAAAGTCTGGAGACCAAGATGGAACCCCAAGGAGGTGTGGAGGTGTTGAAACCTCACCCTTTACTAAACACAATTTATACTTCTGGTTACTTTTACTAAGCTTTGCAAGTATACAGCCCTTGATAAATAAAAAGAAGAAATCAAATATGATTTTTAAACTTCAAAGTTGGGGAGGGAGAGAAAATGCAATCATTTTTCAATCTTCTCCAATGCTTCTACTCCATAGGCTATATTTATGTTCCATAAAGGAACTGGGTAAAATAAGAAAGAAAAATCTAAAACCCATCTCAAAAAGTAGGAAGTTATATCTCTTTTTTTTTTGAGAAGTGGTTTCTAGATCTGTTTCATTTCTATGAACTGAGGATGAATGGCCTCAAGGTCCTCTTTTCTCAAATAATGAGTCTTCTACATGGGACTTTCAATTGAATCTGTGATTTGTCTCTCGTTGATTTGAGCCCCAGAAAACACCACTGCAGTGACAGGCCACTTGTGCTTTTGCAACTAGTAGACTAAAGAATCCAAATTTCCTATTTCAGATAAGAAAACTTAAGACCAGAGCGTGACGGTGATTTCTCAAAGTTACCATCAGGAGGATAGGGCCATGTAATATGAAAACACATCCTTTATCTCTCCTCCAAAAAATGTGTGCCTCTGTGTACCTGTGTATTCCTTAGAGTCAAGATGATAAATAGATATCTTCCTGCCAACTCTGACCCACTGGTGCAGGGACTACCAGAATCACCAAGTAGTGAGAGCTTGGGAGGATACATTCAGGATTTAGTCCAGTAGGAATAACTCCTGTGATTGATTGCCAATGTCTGCTTTGGTCACAGGAGCGACAGCATATGTTTTGAGTATGAGTTAAGTAATATAGCACACTTCTGATTCAAAATAGATAAGATCAGAGTCTCGAATCTGTTAAGGGGAATAGGAGAGAAAATGACAGAAAAATACACTTGCTGTGTAGTTGACTGGCACCGGACAAGGTACAGAGCTGGTCCCCTTCCCTATATTAATAACTTACCCTACCACACCATCATTCCTGTCCTTTTCCTTTGAACTATGAGGACTTTGGGGTAACTTCTAAAGTCCTAAAAAAGGAGTGACTGTTTTGATTCTTTCCCTGTTAGCTTGCCATTTATTAGCTCATACCTTGACTATCAAGCAGTATCTTAAGTATCAGGAACACAGTGGTTCTCAATCTTTGTTGCACATTACAATTACTTGGGGAGCTTTAGAACCCTCAATGCCCAGCTCACATCCCAATTAAATCAGAATAACTGTGGGTAAGAGCCAGGCATCAGTAGCTTTAAAGGATCATCAGGTGATTCCAATGTGCGTCAAAGTTTGAGAACCAGTGAGCCAACATCTAAGCAATCAACAATAGAGAAGCTGCCAGAAACGCAGAAGTAATGAATGGGTAGGGATACCAGAACCAATGTTCTGGCTTATAACTCTGTGGAGGATTCACCCCAGTCTGACAAAGTCAGATGAAGGGCTCCCACGTGAAGACCTCAAAAAAATCTCTTAGGACAGATTAAAGGAAGTGGTACTTACAGCAGGAATTCACTGACTTCTAAGAGGTAAAAGAAACTTCAAATATAAACAGATTTACACAACTTTAGATAGACCCATGAGTGACAAGTAAACGTGTTATTAGAATCACAGAATGTTCAAGCCAGGACAAGCACAAGATACTATCTAATCTAACTCATACATATTATGGATGGAGAAACTGGGACTCGGGGAGAAAAAAGAACTTATAGCCACTCAGTGAATTAAAGGCTGTTCCAGACCTTCTACAAGGTCCTCCAACCCAGGGCCCTCTACTGGTTTCTCTGTCCCTCATCGTGTCTCTGCCACTTTCAAAATGGAACTAGTTGTTCCTCTATTCCCAAGCCAGTCTTCCCCAGCTCCCAGTGGCCTTACACAAAAATTACAGTGCCCAAACGTCTCTACAGCCAACCAACCCATCAGCAAGTCCTTTAGATTCTATCTCCAAAACAGATCATCAGTCTCTCTGCATCTTGCTGTCTTCGTTGTCATCACTCCTATTCAAAGCCACTCAATTCTTCCTTGAATCATGGTTACAGGGTCTTAACTGGGCTCCTGGCATTCCTCTCTGGTCCATTCTCCACGCAGCAGCTTGATTTATATTCTTAAAATCAGATCACACAGCTTCCTTGATTAGAAAAGATTTCAAAGGATTTCTGTTGCACTTAAAATAAAATTCAAAGTCTTTACTGTGGTGTGCAGGCTCTGAATGGCCTGGACTTTGTCCCTTTCCAACCTCAGCTCAGGCCACTCTTCATTTCCTCATTAAGCTCCGGCCACACCGTTTTGTTTAGGTTCCTAGAACCCTCTGAATCCTCTCCAGCCTCAGCACTCTGCCAGAAATGCAGTCCCCTCGCCACCCCTGCTCCTCTCATTGGACTGGCCCCTCTGGGTTTCCAGTTCTCACCTTCAACGTCTGTTCTCTCTCTTCCCTCTAATCGCCCTAAATTAGCGTTTTCTCTGTTACATCCAATCTTGGCCCCTTTTTATTTCCTTTCTAACATTTGATACAACTTGTAATTATTTCATTTATGTATTGGTTTTTTTTAATTATTTTTCTCCTCCACTAAAATATGAGCTCCACAAGGGAAGAAAAAAAACCCCACACACCTAGCTTGTCATTGTTTTATTTATTCCTGACACCTAACAGAATACCTGTTCATAAAAGACCTACTGAATGAATGAATGAATAAAAGCAAACAATATTACCATGACTTAAGCTGTCTTCTTGGAGGCTTTAATGGCCAAGTCAGGACTAGAACTCAGGACTCCTGATGTCAACACTAATGATCTCTACTCAGGTTATGCCACCCCACTGGTAAAGGGAATCAGGACAGTGTAGGATAGTCAAACAGAATATCTTGGTGCCCCGTGAAGACAGACTCCTTACATGACGAAACTCAGTAATTCTTTTTTCTGAAAGATGTTAGGAACACATTCAGCAGCTCTGACTACAGCTGTAGCTACAGAAAGCAGCAAGCCAGACATGGACAGGTACTTGCTCTTGTTTCAATTCTGGCTCTGTGATTTCCAATGTGATTTGGAGCCACTGATTTGACCTGCCTGAGTCTCAGTGTCCCCATCCCTCAAATGGGGATAATAAGTCTATTCTGAATGTTACTAGAATAGAAGTGAGGAACAAAGAAGATAGAGAGTGGGAGGGTTTGAAGATGTCACAGCCGTGTCAATATACATCAGAACAATTAATACTGTTGCTGTTACTCTCAGCTTTATCTTTTACAGAATATTCTGCTTTTCCAAGCCTTTTCCTTTGTCCTCTCTCTTCTGATAGCCCTAGCATTTCTTTTTTGTTTAATAATAATGAGGAGGAGGAAGAGTGGAATTAGGAGAAAAAAAAAAGAGAAAAAGGAAAAGGAGGAGGAGAACAAGAAGGGGAGAAGCATCATTTACTGATCACCTTCTAGATGCCAGACTCTATGGATAGTAATTCTAATCTTCACCAACTTCTAAGAGGAAAGTGCTACTGATATTATCATTTCAGTTTTACAGAGTCCCAAAGCTCAGAGGCAAGTCAAGTAACTCTCAAGCGCAGTAATTAAATAGCAAGCTGGAACTGAAACTCAGGTCTACGTGACTCCAAAGGCCAGGTTTATTCTACCACACCATGCCGTCTCCCTGGATTCAGGGAAGAAGTTTTCTGGTCAGGAGTGAAGAGAAAAAGCAAGCCACACCAACACGAGGGCTGTGGACATGTTTATAGCTGCCGGCTGTTCATTTCTGTATTTTACTACCAAAACAGCTGTGAGAAATCATCTTAAACACAGAGATGGGTAGGAGGACCACACCTCTTTGCAAATGGTCCACAGATCTGGCCCCTATGTTTATGGAAACATTTTTTTTATTGTGGTAAAATGCACATGACACAAAATTTATCATTATAAAAGGCACAATTGTGGTGCATTTTGTACACTCACAAAGTTGCACAACCAACACCACCACCTAGTTCTAGAACATTTTCATCACCCCCAAAGGAGACCCCATAGTATTCATTAAGCAGTTACTCCCCACAACCTCCCCTCTCCTCAGCCTCTGGTAACCACTAATCTACTTTCTCTGTGGGTTTAGGTAAACTCTCTTAGTTTCCTCTTAAATAATGTACTTGGACAAGACCCTTAAAAGATTGCAGTTCCAGAAAACAGCAGCTCCCTTTCTGTTCAAGGCTCTGCTCCAGCATTTCCACTTGGCTCCCCAAGGAGCTACCTGCTCATTATCTAATTGAAGAGCACAGGACCTGGTGAACACGCAGCTCCTTCCCCGGGGGAGCCATTGCACCAGCAATTGAAGATGCCTGAGAACGTCAATGATCATTAAAATCTGTTCAGATCTCTGGGGACAAACCAGGTTTTCCAGAAGCAGAGGTGGGCAGGACTGCAGGGTGATTCAGGAACAAGCAAAGAGTTTGGGGTTGGACCCACCTGAATTTGAACCCCAGCTCCTCCACATATTAGCTATGTGACATTGATCAAGTCACTGTACCTTCTGGAGCCCCTCTTTCCAAAAATGTAAAACTGAGATGGTAAAACCTACCTTGCTGGGGTAGTGGGGAGGTTAAAGGGGGACTGAAAGGGACACAATACACATTTGCTATTTATTTACTTCTAGGACCCCTACCAACTCAGGAAGAAGTTATACCTACTGTACATGACCTGAAAATTAAGTGAAATGATAAGAAGCTATCTTTACCATGTGGAAAAATAAACAGGTATCATGTTACCTTTACTGAGATGAAAAACAAATGTAGTAAATTTTAGGTCATATCTTGGTTTCATTCCTTTCTATGGCCACTGGTCCAGGATCAGAAGCCAGAGGCCTCTGGGTCAGGGCGTTTTTTTTAAAAACAAAGTTCTTCATTTGCTTTCCTTTATACTGGTGAAAATTACATCAAACACTAGTACTCTATTATAACTTTCAACCTATTTCAACATAATTGATCCAGAGGGGAAATCAATTATTAAAAACAAACCATGGGGCTTCCCTGGTGGCGCAGAGGTTGAGAGTCCGCCTGCCGACGCAGGGGACACGGGTTCGTGACCCGGTCCAGGAAGATCCCACATGCCACGGAGCGGCTGGGCCCGTGAGCCATGGCCGCTGAGCCTGCGCGTCTGGAGCCTGTGCTCCGCAACGGGAGAGGCCACAACAGTGAGAGGCCCGCATACTGCAAAAAAAAAAAAAAAAAAAAAAAATGGGCAGAAGACCTAAATAGACATTTCTCCAAAGAACACGTACATATGGCCAAGAGGCCACCTGAGGCCATGAAAAGATTCTCAACATTACTAATTATTAGAGAAATGCAAATCAAAACTACAATGAGATAGCACCTCACCCTGTTCAGAATGAACATCATCAAAAAGTCTACGAAAAATAAATGCTGGAGAGGGTGTGGAGAAAAGGGAACCCTACTACACTGTTCGTGGGAATATAAATTGGTACAGCCACTATGGAGAACAGTATGGAGGTTCCTTAAGAAACTAAAAATAGAGCTACCATATTATCCAGCAGTGGCTTCCCTGGTACAGTGGTTAAGAATCTGCCTGACAAGGCAGGGGACATGGGTTCGAGCCATGGTCCAGGAAGATCCCACATGCTGCAGAGCAACTAAGCCCGTTGCCCACAACTACTGAGCCTGCTCTCTAGAGCCTGCAAGCCACAACTACTGAGCCCACGTGCCACAACTACTGAAGCCCACACACCAAGAGCCCATGCTCTGCAATGAGAGAAGCCACTGCAGTGAAAAGCCCACGCACCTCAACGAAGAGTAGCCCCTGCTCACCACAGCTAGAGAAAGCCCGTGCACAGCAACGAAGACCCAACACAGCCAAAAATAAATAAAATTTTTTAAAAAGAGGCATCATGTGTTAAAAAGAAAGAAAGAAAGAAAGAAAGAAAGGAACTAAAAATAGAACTACCATATGACCCAGCAATCCCACTACTGGGCATATACCCTGAGAAAACCATAATTCAAAAAGAGTCATGTACCACAATGTTCACTGCAGCTCTATTTACAACAGCCAGGACATGGAAGCAACCTAAGTGTCCATCGACAGATGAATGGATAAGGAACAGGTGGCACATATATACAATGGAATATTACTCAGCCATAAAAAGAAACAAAATTGAGTTATTTGTAGTGAGGTGGATGGACCTAGAGTCTGTCCTACAGAGTGAAGTAAGTCAGAAAGAGAAAAACAAATACTGTATGCTAACACATATATATGGAATCTTAAAAAAAAAAGGTTCTGAAGAACCTAGGGGCAGGACAGGAATAAAGATGCAGACATAGAGAATGGATGAAGACACAGGGAGAGGGAAGGGTAAGCTGGGACGAAATGAGAGAGTGGCATTGACATTTATACACGACCAAATGTAAAATAGATAGCTAGTGGGAAGCAGCCACATAGCACAGGGAGATCAGCTCTGTGCTTTGTGACCACCTAGACGGGTGGGATACGGAGGGCGGAAGGGAGACGCAAGAGGGAGGGGATATGGGGATATATGTATACATATAGCTGGTTCACTTTGTTATACAGCAGAAACTAACACAACATTGTAAAGCAATCATACTCCAATAAAGATGTTAAAAAAAAAAAAGACTGTTGACTCCAGCTAAACCTATGGCAAATATCCCAGATTGGTCTGGAACTTTAAAAAGCATCTGGGACTGCAAAAATGACCACAGAACTAGAATCCCAGCACCAGCCTCCAATTGCAGCTTGGAGATGGGAGAGCTGGCATCTGTCTGATGGGCAATAGAGCCATCCTCTCCTTTCCCCAGGCAGTGGCGGGTGGACACTGCAGTTCCCAGCCCAGTCTCTGGCCCTGACCACAGGTCTGGTCAGAAATCTCAGCCCTGAATTATCTCCAGACTTGGCAGAGACTGTGAATGGACTTAATGTAGACTCCAGTGGTAGAATCACAGACTAGGAGAGCTCGCATTATTCAGCCAGAAGGAAGTGAGAGCAGGAGAAAGAGTGAGCTTTGTGGACCCCAGGTCACAGGGAAGTTAGTGGCCAAGGTGGACTGGAGACCTCCATGCCCCTGTCACTGACGCTTTCTCACCTTCCTTTGTGCCTTCCTAAAAGCCCCCTGGAATGAATTAAATGTTGAGTGTTTGCACTTTCTGCAAAGAGAGAATCTAATTATGCTGCTCCATTTTCTATACTGCCTGAACCAGAAGCCCTATAAAGTCAGTACAATAATAATGAAAAAAGATTTATTAAGTATTTACCACGTTAAATCCTTTACTTGCATTATCTCACTTAAACCTCTCAGTAACCCTCGGATGTAGGTATTAATATTATCCCTAATTCACAGATGAGGAAAGAGGCTTGTAGAGAATTCATAAGGCCATATGCTTAGCAATCATTAGGACCTAATTGAGCAGCTCACATTCTTTACCACAGAGCACAGAAAAGATAACTCAAAAGTAAGGGTTTCAGAGGGGGAGTTTTTATATGAACCAGAAAGTAGGTAAGTGGGAATCTGTAAAAAGTACAGAGTCCAGGCTTCTGAGATGCAAGAATGTCTGTTCCAGGCCCTGGGCCCATTGGGCTAAAGAAAAGGGTGGTATGAGAACAAAACTTCACAGCAGCAAGGGCCATTCCCAAGGTGGGGAGGTGGTGGGAGCTGGCACATAAAGCCAGATGGATGGAGACAACTGGATATGCAGGGGAGCTCTGCTAGGGGCTGAGAGCACATGAGGTTTGGTCCTGAGAAGGCAACAGCCCAATAAGCAGAAGCAGGGCACAATACCAGAGGAAGGATACATAGTCTGAAAGACTTTGTCACCTGCATTGGCCAACCCTGGTTTCTCTGACAAGGGGCTGGTGGGTTCCAGGAGGCTGAGGAAGGCTTAGTCTAGTGATGAGGGCTGAACAAGTGGCCCTAGCTGTGAAGAGGTGAAGTTGGGGTACCAGAGTGTTGTACCAGAAAATCAAAGATCTGAGTTCTAATCTGGGTGAAACTAGGTATGCATCCCCTTACCTAAAACCCTTCAATGCCCCTGCCCCTACCTTTACCCCCAATGACCACAGGATAAACCCAAGGTCCCTAGCTGGGCATTCAGGGCAATTCAAAATCCAACTTCCATAATTTCTTTGATTTCCCATTCTTCGTTTATTGTTTGTTTGTTTTTATTCTCAGGCCATTTCTCCAGGCCATGCCTTTGCTTGTGCCATCTCCCCAACCCCTTCACCTGAATTATACCTCTTCAGCCTTAAATCTCAGGCAACACCTCCTCCAGGAAGCCTTCCCTGATTACCACACCTCCTCAGGCTAAGCTGGGTACTCCTCTTCCCTTTCCTTTAATTTCCTGGCATACGTAGGTCACTGTGCTAACCAAATATTGTAATTTCTTATTTATGTCCCCGTGCTGATCTTCCCCACTAATGGGTGTTCCTTGAGGCCAGGTCAATGTCTGATATAACTCTCCACACCTAAGGTAGGCTCAGCACATAGTAGCTGCTCAATGAAGATTTGCTGAATGAATGAATGCAGAAATAGCTTTGTCCTTATGTGACCTACCTAATTCCCCCCATGACTCAGTTTACCTAGCTAAAGATAAGACTCTCCCTATCCTGCCTGCCTCAGAGGTCTGCTGAGACAATCAAATCAGGCGATATAAGTGAAACGCTTTGAGAGCTTTAAAGCCAGCAGGAGAGTAAGGGATTCTTATTATCTCATGCCTCCCTTGGGCTGCCTGAGTGGCTATACCATCTTCTGCTGCCTTGTCAATCTTCAGAGGAAGTTTTCTTCTCAAAGAAATCAATTCAAGTTTGCTCCAGATAAATGATGATAAAGATCATACCGATACTCCTCCTCCTCCCCATCCTATTTTTATGAAAATGGGCTGCCCCAGAGGAGAGGAGAAAGTGGAAACGTGACCAGCATTTTCTCCTTAATAATATCTCTGCACACTGCGGTGGCCAGAGGACTTCTGGTGCAAAAGAGAGGGGCTGGGGGGAGGCAGGAATGCCGATCTGAGATCCCAGGAATTCAAGTCACAAGTAGGCAATGGGATGAGTCCTGTTTCCCACTGATATTTGATATTTGTTTTTTGCCTAAAGAGTAAGTGGTTGAGGGCTTCCCTGGTGGCGCAGTGGTTGAGAGTCTGCCTGCCGATGCAGGGGACATGGGTTCGTGCCCCGGTCCGGTAAGATCCCACATGCTGTGGAGTGGCTGGGCCCGTGAGCCATGGCCGCTAAGCCTGCACGTCTGGAGCCTGTGCTCCGCAATGGGGAGAGGCCACAACAGTGAGAGGCCCGCGTACCGCAAAAAAAAAAAAAAAAAAAAAAAAAAGAATAAATGGTTGAGTGGACATTCAGAGTGCAGGGATATGGGCTTTGGCTCAGACTCAGGATCTAACTAGCTGTGTGGTTCCAGGCAAGTCCCCTTTGGTCTCTGGACCCTACATTTCTTCATCTGTGAAAGGGAACATTTATGATATGACAACCAAAGTTGAGTGAGGACCAACCATGTTCCAGGCTGGCCTTAGCTCTATGCTTTGCACCGGTTCTTCCGTGGATGCCATCCCATTCTGCCCCACCATTCATTTCAGCTTCACAGATGAGAGGAAAGAAGCTCAGAGTGGCTCAGTAACTGGCCTCCAGTCACAGAGCTGGTGAGTTATGAGTGGGGGGCCTGACTTCAAAGCCCTCACTCCTATTGCTTGTCCCAGACGGAACACGCGTCCTCATAAAAACCCATATAAGAGGGGCTTCCCTGGTGGCACAGTGGTTAAGAATCCACCTGCCAATGCAGGGGACATGGGTCCGAGCCCTGGTCCAGGAAGATCCCACATGCCGCGGAGCAACTAAGCCCGTGCGCCACAACTACTGAGCCTGCGCTCTAGAGCCTTTGAGCCACAACTACTGAGCCCACATGCCACAGCTACTGAGCCTGCGTTCCACAACTACTGAAGCCATGCGCCTAGAGCCTGTGCTCCGCAACAAGAGAAGCCACTGCAATGAGAAGCCCGTGCACCACAATGAAGAGTAGCCCCTACTTGCTGCAGCTAGAGAAAGCCCGCGTTCAACAACGAAGACCCAATGCAGCCAAAATAAATAAGTAAATAAATAATTTTTAAAAAGAGACACCCACATAAGGGATGTTTAGGGGAAAATCAAAATTCCACGTGATCAGGAGGTATTATTATGAAAATGCAGTTTATCCCCAGTAGTATATTAGCCTTAAGGACATAACAATGCTTTTTACAAAGCTGAAAGGGAGAGTGAGAGCAAGGAAGAGAAGGAACTAGATAAGATACTTGTGTTTAATCTGGGCTTCCTCTTGCCCAAGATAGTTATTATAACTTTATGGAAATGGAGTCAGGCATACGAAGCAGGGCTCCATTTTTTGGTCCAAGTATTTTAGACACAGAAGAGGTGAAAGAAGTGTTATTTTAAGGAGCCCAGAGCCTCAAATGCGCCACTGCTTGTTTGACCTTGGACATGACACTGCATAGCAGTGATTAGATGCAGAGACTTGAAAAATGAACAGGCAGGGGCTAGACCCCCAGCTCCTTGGCTTACATGACTACCACTATTCATCTTTCTTCATTTGGAGAAAAGGTAATGGGACCTGGAGGTGACATTCCTAACCGTGACTTAGTACATGTTCCATGTGCCTAGAACTGGCCTGGTGACAATAAAGCAGCCAGTCAGGCATCAGATACTTTAACTATAGCCAGAAGACTATGGCCCAGGAGGTCGTGGAAAGTGCTAAAGAGACGTTCAGGCTGTATGTCGAGGCTCAAGTCCCAATTCTGTCCTGCTTCAAAGGGACTGCATGACTCACTAACCTTCCTCAAGCCACAGTTCTTTCTCATGTATAAAATATATCTCTGTAATAGTCATCCCTGCCCACTCTCGGAATTAACATGAAGGTCACTGATTTCCCAACCATGACATCAGGGCCTACCTATAAATGACTGCAGTGCTCTCCACCCTCCCCTGATGGTGATGTCCAACCCCCTTTCAGATCCCTGTCTACGTCGCCTCGATGGGGAGACCCTTCTGGAACCCCTACACCAGATCAAGCCTCCATGTTAAACACACTCACTCACTGAAGCATGGAATCTGCCTTCACAGCACTTTCCACTATCCATAATAAGACATTCTGGGAGTATTTGACTAATGAGCCTCTACTTAGGAGACCATAAGCTTCTCAAAGGTGGGGACTATGTCAACTTTGCTCACTGGTGTATTCCCAGCACCAGCACAGAGCAGGGAAAGTTGCAGGTGCTGAACAGATGTTAGTTGATGGAATAAATGAATGAATAGAAGGAATGAAAGAAGAAACGGAGGGAGGGAGAGACTAAGTCAATCAGCCAGGTGTAGCCAATCTGGGAGGTTCCCGGAATCTCTCAACACCTTTCAGGTGTACCTTCTCAGTTCCAGTGCTGGGGACAACACAGGAGAGAGAGAAGATGGTACGGGATATAAATTTCAGATTAGCGAAACTCCAGAGATCCCCAGATATCTTCTCTGACCCCATCACAATCAAGTTAGAGCCACGGTTATTCTCTCTCTCAGAACTGCTCTTTTCCTTCCTGGCACTGGTCATACTTTATTTGGTAGGTTTTCCATGTGTATCTATTATCCACTTTGGCTCGCCACTGCCCGACACAGTACCTGGCACCTGGTGGGTTCTGAATGAATGTCAATCACCAGTCTAGGGCCATCAGGGATCAGGGCTACAGAGAGGAGATGGACAAGACACCTGATCTTAAGAAGCCATCAATCCAGTGGGGAGCACAGGCAGGCTAATGAATGTGAAATACCTTGTTAAATACTGTGTGAATATAAATGATTACTGAGTTCCTTCTTGTGAACATAATAAAATGCTGAGGTTTCTGATGCTAGAAACTTCTGGGGTGAAAAGCCTTAAAGTGGGGTGCTTTGCGAGACTGATTCTCTTCTAACGAATCATTTGTTCATTAAACAAATTCTTACTGAGTACCTACTATGTGCCATGTAATGTACTAGTGAGATGAGGTCAGTAAGCAGGACTGGTTGGACCCCAGCTCTCAGGGAGCTGGAACCTCACAGAAATAGCAACGCTTTCCTCCATTTTTCTCATCTTCAGTACCTTACTTGCCTGCACACAAAGGGCCTGCTCTCATATACTGCAGGATCGTTATTCCAGGCTCATTAAAAAAGAAAAAAAAAGAAAAAAAAAAAGCATTTGCACTGAAGAAACTAGTCTGCCAGGCATCTAGAAGCTGCATATGGGTTTACAAGAGTCATAACTGTCTCGACTTGAATTATCCAGCTTCCCCCCCACCATTCTCCCTATGGTCCTCACCTCACACCCATTTCATTTCTCCTACACAGGCCCCCACCCCAAGCTTCCCAGTGGTCTAACTGCATCTTCCTTTTCCATTTCCAAGAGAAACAGCCACCCCAACCACAAGACAAGAAGGTTCCAGGGAGACCCAGGGAGACAACAGGAGCATAAATGAACCATCTGTCCCCGAGTCATTTGGGGAGCAATTCAGACAGCAGCTTGGAGGGAGGAAAAGGATGCTTTGGCTTCTGGGGGAGCATAAAATAGCCATTCAAGTTAGAAGGACAGCGATAACCCCTTCCTGTCAAACTTGGCTTGAGGAAGACTTGCCCAGTGATGGGGACTTTAAAGAGAGCCCAACAATGTCCACACCCAAAGGGCCACCATTCTCTGCACTCATAATGTTAGTTGTTAAGATGGCATGATTCCTCAGGGAGGTGAATGTTTTAAGCTTCTATCCAGCATTCAATCTGGCCTTCTCCTGGGAGCAAGGGAAGAGGAGGGGAGTGCTGGGGAAGAGGGCATGACGATGGCAAATGATAGCAACTCCCCGGGAGCCAGAGACAAGCACAAGTTTAGGCAGCAAAAGGCTTCCAACCTCAAAGAAAGGGAGCAAGGGAGCAGAGTCACTAATCTGTTGTGTCAGCCATGTAGGTGATGGCTCTCTTAGAGCCTCAGTTTCTCCATCTCCTGAGTGAGGGGCATGGGCCCCATGGGGTGCCCATCTGGCTCTGGTGTTCTCTGCAGACCTGCCTTTCACTGCCTGGATCTGTTGTCATTGCTGCCCCAGAGAGAACGCACCAAGCCAGCCGGCAATGTGCTGAGAGGCCTGGTGCAGCACGATGTACTGCGAGGTGGCCTGCACACCCGACAGTACCTTTGGAACAAGCTCGCCATCCACAATTTTGAGTGTCATCATTATTGGCCCCGTGGGAGGAGTTTGTTTCTTCCCTGCCCTTCGATTCTCAGCCCAAGGTGAAAGGCTCCTGCTACTTTCCCTGGGCTATGCCAGATCTACATCTTAGAACACAGGGGCAAATCCATTTCAAGGGCTGGCTTTGGGCAGAGGAGAAATGGCCAGCCCAGACACAGGATCAGTAGGGTACTGTTCATTCATTACACAAATCTGTTTTGAGTTCCTGCTATGTGATCCCTACTATGTGGCCTCTTTTTGCCTCACCCCAGTCCATTCTCAGCCTGGTCTCCCTCTGCCTGGAATGCTTTTACCACCCCCTTTTTTTGATCGCTAAAATGTTTTTTATCATTCAGGTTCCCCTACAGATAGCATCTCCCCTGCACAGGCCTCCCTGATATGTCCACCAAACTAACTGTTCCTTCTATGCTCTGACCTAGGACTTGCTGATACCTGCACTTCTTACCCAGGTCAACCTTCTTGGTCTGTAATTAGTGACTTGTGCGTCTCTTTTTCAACTGATGATTCCAAGTTTACTGAGCAGAAGGAGGACATCATCTCTGTAATTGATCCCAACCAGAATCTTGTATCGTCATGGCCCTCCAGGTATGTTTTCTCAATTAGAGGAAGACAGAGTAAGAGAATCTGAATGGCACAAACTTGTTAATCCAGTGGCTGCTGTCAGCTAGCTTTTTTTTTTTTTTTTGGCGGTACACGGGCCTCTCACTGTTGTGGCCTCTCCCGTTGCGGAGCACAGGCTCCGGACGCGCAGGCTCAGCGGCCATGGCTCATGGGCCCAGCCGCTCCGCAGCACATGGGATCTTCCCAGACCGGGGCACGAACCCGTGTCCCCTGCATCGGCAGGCGGACTCTCAACCACTGCGCCACTAGGGAAGCCCCAGCTAACATTTTTGAATGGATTTTGCTACAGCACACTGACAGCACTCTCTCTAGCCCTGCGTCTTTAAATACCATCCCAGGCCAATAACTCGCTCAGTGTGTTCTTTCACCTCTGACTTGCATGTTGAGCTACAGCATCCTCTCTCCTCTGAGACGTCCAACACCCATCTCAAATGCAATCCATATGTCCATAACAGAACTCTACATCTTCACCTCCAAATGTGTTTATCCCCAATCTTCCCCAGCTCAGTAAATGGTACCACCAGACATCCAGTTGCTCAAACCCAGCACCTAGAGGCTTCCTTGACCTCTTACTTGGCCTCACCCCCTGCAACTTCTCTCAGCTCTTTATCTTCAAAGTATCCCCTGGATCTCTCTCCATCTCCACTGCTAAGAACCCAATCCAAGCCACCACTGTCTCTTATCTGGACAATTGCAACAGTCTCATGGCCTCCTGCTTCCACTCTGGCCCCTTTACAATCTATCTACCAGTGAAAGTGACCTTTAAATATGTGAACCATACAGTATCACTCCAGTTCTCAAAGCTCTCCCATGGATTCCCAACACAAGTAGAACAGAATCGCCTTCAGGCCTGCTTACCTGTTCAGCCTCCTGCCCTAAAATCTCCCTCTAGTCAAGCCACTCTGCTCATCAAGATGACCAAGCTCATTCCTGCACGATGCTCCCTCTGCCGGGAACAATGCGCTCCTAGGTCTTCTTATGGCTCTCTCCTCTTTATTATGAAGACCTCCACCTAACTGTCACCTCCTTCCCTGACTGTTCAATCTAAAATGTCTGCCCGCATGGCCCCCACCAACGTGCTGTCATATTGTCCGGTTTTAGTTTTGTATAGCACTTATTACTCACTGAAATGATCACCTTTCTTCACTTACTTGCTGCAGTTCCCCTATAAGATTGTAAATTTTACGAGACCATATGACTTGTCTGTCTATCTTGTTCATCTTCACATCCTTAGGATCAAAAGCAGTATCTGGCAGATGTTGGGTACCACAAATACCCATGGACAATCAACCAGATGAAGTAAGAGGAGTGACTGGCTAAGAAGAGGAGTAGCTGGCAGCACAGTGCAGGCTCCTCAGCCCAGGATGACAACTGGTGACAAAGCCCAGGCTGGAAACCAAGACTGATGGGGCAACCTGCCTCCTTCTCCAGTCAGCCAGTTTCCACGTTTTGTTCTGGAATCTTCATGCTTAGACAAGGAAGAAACAAGAACTTAATTGTTCTATATTTATGAAAACAGTAAAAACAAATCCCTTACGTAATTGGTATATAAATCATTTCAGATGTGAATAATGATTCCAGGACTGGCCATTTATTTTAAATATTAGAGACTTTTAAAGCCTAGTTTAGCTGTATTTAAAACCCTTTCTAGAAATAGAATGGGCTACCCTGGGAAGAAATGAGTTCCCTGGCACTGGAGGTATTCACGCCAAGATTACCTGGCCACATGGCATGGATGCAAGAGAATACTAAGTCGTCAGACCAAGGTTGGACTGGATGTGTTCAAAGGACAGTTCAGTGGTTTAATTTCAATTTTCCAGTAACACTAACAAAAAGTGCTGATGAAGATGCTAATGATACTGATGAGGAGGATGCTGAGGCCACTGTAGCTCATGGTAATGATGACCCCACGACAGCTAACATTATTGAGCTCCATCTATGCTTGATTATAAGCATTTTCAAGTACTTAAGTGCTTTATATTAATTATCTCAGTTAATCCTCAAAATACACCTGAGAAGGAAGGATCATTACCTTTATTTAGCAAATGAGGAAACTGAGGCAGAGAGAACTTGAAACATTTACCCAAAGTCACACAGCTCATTAGGAAGTGGCAGGGCAGGTATTTCAGTACAGCTCTTAATGACATACTCATATCCATAACCCTGCTGCTCAATTTTACAGGTGCAACTGCAGAATATGGTATGTTCTTCTTTGGGTACTGGCATGTAGTAAAGAAAAAGATAGTTCTGGCAGATATCTTAAACATAGGATATGCTGGCTACTCATGCATAAATGCATATAGGAATGACATCCATACTGAGGTGAACTAGAGCACCCAACCATAATTCAGAAAATACTGCTTCCAGTATGAGATCTGTCACTGCCTTGCTGTGTGACCGAGGGGCATTGCTTTCCCTTTCTGTACAACCCCAGTGTAAAATGAAAAAGGAAAAAGAGATGATTCCTAAAGTCAGTTTCAGAAGTGTTTAGGTATTCACAGAAACTGAATCCTATCTATCCATCTATCAATCTACATTTAGAAGTGAATAGCAAGTAAATTATCTCCTTATGTGGATTTAAGCAAAATGCAAATTCAAAAATCCCCAAGTACTCCTCAAAACAACATGGATGTCAAGCTATAGGTCAAATGAGGAAATGCAAGGTATTTCTAAAGTAAACAGTCTAGAAACTCCAGAAAGCATCTATTTCTTCTCTAAGAGTCCCAAGAGTAAAGGGAAAAAGATGACTACTAAAATTGCTGGCCCATTACTTAATGCAGTATATACTCTATATCCTAATCAAAATGAGAGGTCATATACTATACACTAAGGGGAGAAGACATTCAGAGCATCACTACAACATTCTGCAGATAAATAAGCACATTTTATCCTCTTCCGCAGGTCTCGTAAAAGACTGCCATAAGCTATGAGGAATGTCTCCTAAAACAGAATCATGTCCACTTATTAAAAGAGAAAAAATAAGCTATCTTTCAAAAAAAAAAAGTCACTATGCTGGTTTTCTGATTAACTGTCAGCAAGCCCTGATTTCCCATGTGGATTCAAACCATGAATCTGCTAGAGTTTTCTTTCAACCTGACTCTGATCTCCTTTGGGAAGCACAGAAAAAGCATTTCCTAGTCTCTGCCACCTTCTAGCCATCTGACCTTGACTGAGTTCCTTCATCCCTCCAAACTTAACTTGCCTCTTCAGGGGAATTTTACTGGTAATGGAAATCAGCCAGTTTAAAGCAAAGCCACTTAAAACAAGTTCTAAAACATTATACTAAACAGTAGAAGAGATACCATTGGGACCTTAGTTTAAAAATAAAACCAAAATCTTTAAAATAAGTTATTTCTAACGTATATTTAGCGAATTGTAACTCCATGCTAATTCTCAGAAGCAAGAAAGAATAAATCAAGTATGGAGGGTTTGGGGCACACTTTTCCCAAAAAAGGCACAAAGTAAGATACAACTTTTCTTTAGATTTGATGTTCACAGATGATCATTAACAGGTTCATGTTTTCAGAAATGTTTGAGCAAAAAAAAATTTTCCCAAAGTCTTTTCATAGTCCTTCGATTAAACATTTTCTTTGAAAAAGTCTATTGCGTTTAATCCTCAGTGATTCTCTCTTCTGCAATTGTTAGCTCTGAATGCTCCAATCCTCATTTGCTTACAACCCAAGCACTTTTCCCACATAACTTTCAACAGCTTCATGAAATCATTACCTTTCCTATAATTGGTAATTTTACTTTACAACTACATTGAATTACTCTTGCTTGTATTATTTGATGTTTGTAATGTCTGTTTTTTTATCAGCAGGCTTGCCAACAAAAATATTGATATGACGGGTGGAGAAAAAAATGTTAAGCAGAGAGGAGTGTTTCGGTGGGGCTAATTTTATAAGCGGTCAATTCATCAGTGAATATTTTCATGTTAAGACGATTTTTGCTCCTCTGTGCATGATAACGTGGCCTTGGATGACCGTTCCCCCATTCTCACCTGACCTCTCTCACCTCCATTAGGTCTTTCCTCAAACGCCACCTCAGTAAAGCCTTTCGTGAAATCTTACTTAAAATGGCAGTCCAATTCCAAGCTCATACAAATCCACTCCATTTACCCTTTCTTCTGTTTTGATTTCTTTATAGCACGTACCAACACCTAACACACTGTATATTTACTTGTTAATTTGTTTATTGTCTATCCTTCCCCTGCTCCCACTAGAATGAAGGCTCCCTGGGAGCAGGGAATTTTGTCTGTTTTATTCCATTGCTTATCACTATTACCAAGAACTGTGCTTGGAACGCAGTAGGAGCTTAAAAATATCTATTCAATGAATGAATATTCAAATGAGAAGAATCTCCAGGAACTCAAATGTTAGAGAATATTGCTGATAGTAGCAGTGTTTGGGTTTTACGCCTTGTACTAAGGGAGACAAGTAGCTTCCATCACAGCTTTGCAAGTGGCTCTCTGGAGCCCTGTGTAGAAATGAAGGATAAGATCGATAGTGATGTCTGCCCTTGAGCATCAGAAGTGCCCAGAGGAATAATGGCATCATGGTAGGTATTCTTCCCTCCTACCTTATATTGTTGGTTAATCACCCCCCAACTCCATGTAGACTTTTCAGTAATGTCTACAATTACACACACACATACACACACACACACACACACACACACACGCCCAAGACAAAAGTGCAGCATGGCTCAAATTGTTTTAAAAGGTAACAGGCATTTTTCAGATCTCAGCTATTTTCAACTTCACACTCTATTTTAGCTGCCAGCTAATTGCTAATTGCCAACCTGTTGCAAGTAGTCATCAAATAATGTGGCATCCTTGGGAATCAGACTTTTAGGTCGGAAGAAGCTTTAGACATAATCCGATGCAAACTAATCATTTTACAGATGGAGAAACCAAGGCTTTTAAAAGATTAAGCGTTTGTTCTCAAATCTCACAACTAAAATCATACAAATAAGAACTTCACATCTTTAGCAGTTATAAACAAAAGATGAACCAGATATTCCAAGGAAATTTTTTTAAAAATTAAAAGGGAAGAAGAGGGGAAAAGAAGCATATTTGGGCAGATGCTGGCAGGGCACTCACATACTTTTTGTTTCCTGTTTCAGTGAACAATCATTGCCTTCCCATTTCTTTTTTTTTTTTAACATCTTCATTGGAGTATAGTTGCTTTACAATGGTGTGTTAGTTTCTGCTTTATAACAAAGTGAATCAGCTATACGTATACATATATCCCCATATCTCCTTCCTCTTGTGTCTCCCTCCCACCCTTCCTATCCCACCCTTCTAGGTGGTCACAAAGCACCGAGCTGATCTCCCTGTGCTATGTGCCTGCTTCCAACTAGCTATCTATTTTATATTTGGCAGTATATATAGAGGCCACAACGTCTCAGGTCTCAGCTCAGCCTCCGAGTCCAATCCTCACTGCTTTTTGTTTTATCAGAATAAGAATATATTGCTCTTGTTAATTAGTCATAAGTCCTCTACGTGATTTCCTCAGAGAGATCATTCAAGAGATGGCTTCATTTAGAGGTGGTACATGTATACAATGGAATATTACTCCATTTCTAATCAGCCATTAGAAAGAATGAAATACTGCAATTTGCAGCAACATGGATGGACCTAGAGAATATCATACTAAGTGAAGTAAGTCAGACAGGAAGACAAATATTATATGATATCACTTACATGTGGAATCTAAAAAATAGTACAAATGAATCTATATACAAAACAGAAACAGAGTCACAGACACAGAAAACAAACTTATGGCTACCAAAGAAGAAAGGGACAGGGGCAGGATGGATAAATTAGGAGTATGGAATTAATAGATACAAACTTCTATACATAAAATAGATAAGCAAAAACAATTTACTGTATAACATAAGGAACTATATTCAATATCTTATAATAACCAATAATGGAAAGTAATATGAAAATATATATATATATATATAATTGAATCACTTTGCTGTACACCTGAAACGAACACAGTATTGTAAATCAACTATGCTTCAATAAAAGATACATGCACTCCAATGTTTACTGCAGCACTATTTACAATAGCCAAGACATGGAAGCAATGTACATGTCCATCCACAGATGAATGGATAAAGAAGATGTGGTGTATTTATACAATGGAATACTACACAGCCATAAAAAAGAATGAAATCATACCATTTGTAGCAACATGGGTGGACCTACAGATTATCATACTAAGTGAAGTTAGTCATAGGTAGAAAGACAAATATTATATGATAATTCTTATATGTGGAATCTTAAAAAAATGATACAAATGAACTTATATACAAAACAAAAATAGACTCACAGGCATAGAAAACAAACATATGGTTACCAAAGGGGAAGGTCGGGGGGAAGGATAAATTAGGAGTTTGGGATTAACATAGGCACACTACTATATATAAAATAGCTGACCAAGAAAAACCTACTTAGAGCACAGTGAACTATACTCAATATTTTGTAATAACCTATAAGAGAAATGAATCTGAAATATACATATATATATGTATAACTGAATCACTTTGCTGTACACCTGAAACTAACACAACATTGTAAATCAACTATACTAGTGAAATAAATAAATAAAAATGGACTCCAGAAAAAATAAAATTAAATTTTAAAAAACATGGGGACATCCTAAAACAAGAGCGAGAGAGCAAGAGCGAGAGCGAGAGAGCGAGAGAGCGAGAGAGCAAGAGAGCGAGAGAGAGAGAGAGAGAGAGAGAGAGAGAGAGTTGGCTTCATTTAAAACAGAATTCCATTCCTCTGGCCTGGGGTAGCCCTTCTCTCAGACACATGGTTGTATTCCTCCAGGCTCCCTCACAAAGCTGTTTCTCACCACCACCAGAGTCCCAGGGCACCCAAGACAGCATCTCCAACTGACAAGTCCCTATTCTCCTGAAACCGTTAGCTGGAAAATTCCAACAAAGCTTTCCTATATAAATACTACTGCTTAAAGTTCATCAAAATTATAGAAATCAGCCAGCAGTTTCTTTTTATCTTCCTCATGCCAATATTATGTTTTATCGTATCAAAACTCACGGAACTTTCAC
This sequence comes from Mesoplodon mirus, assembly GCF_964341445.2. Taxonomy (NCBI): domain Eukaryota; kingdom Metazoa; phylum Chordata; class Mammalia; order Artiodactyla; family Ziphiidae; genus Mesoplodon; species Mesoplodon mirus. The sequence goes on from NC_138980.1 coordinate 55,705,236, forward strand.
CAATTCATGGGAAATTTAGAGGGCAGCCGGGGGTAGGGGAGAAACGGCAATGAGGTCATTCCTACATTTGCTTCACTCCCCCCTTCTCTTCAAGCCTTACCCACGGAGGACTCTCATCTCTGCCAAGCTAGGAAAGAGAGATGTCTTTATTAGAAAAATCATCCTGGAGGCTGCCAAGCCCTGTGTACACAGGAAAGCTTGCTCGGCAAATGAAGGGGTCACCCAAGAGTCTGAGATGAATAGACATGTGCTGAGGTTTCAGTGACCCAGAAAGCCCTGGGAAAAAAACATGGTTTCACATAGGAATAAGAAAAAAGATATTTTCCACCTAAAACAGCTGATGAGTATTTTTCCCCTTCCAAATGGACAAAATAATACCTTGAGGGAGAGGGGAAAATAAGACTCTTTTTAATTCCCCAAGGAGAAATTCTTCGGAGAATCAAGAGCCAGCTAGAAGGATCAGCTGGAATCAGAGCCCTGCCGCAGCGAGATCTGTGCCAAGCAAGGACAGAGCATGGCCAAGTCTATTTTCAGTGTCACTCATGCTCCCTGCTGATTGATGTCTCTGACATAACAGGCTGTGTGCTTCATGAGGGCAAGGACGGTGCCCTGCTCACCACAGTAACCCTAGCTCCTTCCAGAGGCCTGGCTCATCGTAGGTGCTCAGTAACTCCTTGGAGAATGAGTCCATAAAGCTTACCCCTTTTTCATACCCTTGTCTCACCTCTACCTTGTTCTAACCTTTAGACCATGATGCCACATGCTAGAGGGCCTCCATGAGCTTATTAGTTTCCCAATATATTAATCTAACTTGTATTAAGGTTTGTATGTCAACACAGTGACAAAGGCTGTCTCTAATATTACATCATTTAATCCTTTAATTAAAGGATCATTTAATCATTTAATTAAATGATTATAATCATTTAATATATTTGTGAGCTAGGTAGTAGTTTGATTTTTTTTTTAATCTCCCATTCTACAGATGAGAAAACTGAGCCTCAAACATGCTAAAGAACTTGCCCATGGTCATGACACAGTTTGGACTCAAAACCAGGCCTGACTCCAAAGGCTCTGCCTTTGTCCCTACCCTTAAGGACTCGTATGATGACTTGGATTATCTCTAAGACAGTGCCTCTGGAGTTGTCCTGTTCACACAAATGATCTTGTTAAAATGCAAATTCTGATTCAGAAGGGCTGAGCTGGGCCTGAGCCCCAGCATTTCTACTAAGTTCCAATGTGGTCTGCATATTCCTCTTTGGGTATTCAGGCTGTCTTAGGAATCTTTTCTTTCTGATGTCCTTCATTTTTGTTAAGCAATAAGGTGTTTTTCTTTTTAAACCTAAAAAATGTTTGATTTCACTGGGTATTGGTGGCTAGTGAGATATTTAGCAGAGGCTTTCTGGTATAATGCAAAGTCTCAGGGGTCTGCCTCAGAGCCTGGAGGGAAACTCAAATGTTTGGGGGCAAAGATATGACACATAATCCTATTTGCATTTTAGAAGGTGTCTCTGGCTGCAGTGGAGGGGATAGTTTGGGGAGAGACAAGATTGAAAGTGGCAGAGCAGAGAGGAAGCTATGGCAGTGATCCAGGAAAGAGATGATGATTGCTTAGAGAAGCTCACCTGCCTCCTTGCTTCTAGTTTTAATCCTACCACTAATATGCAATAATTAGAATCAAAGGAGCTCAGAGGGAACTAGAGAAAGTATTTAACCTAATTATGTAGATGCAAACTATTATATATAGGATGGATAAACAACAAGGTCCTACTGTATACCACAGGGAACCATATTCAATATCATGCAATAAACCATAATGGAAAAGAATATGAAAATGACTGTATATATATATGTATAACTGAATTGCTGTACAGTAGAAATTAATGCAACATTGTAAATCAACTATACTTCAATAAAATAAATTTAATCTAATTATCTAATTTTACAGAGAAAGACTGAGGTTAAGAGAGAAATTCCTAAAGTCATATAATTTATCTGCTATAGCATCTTTCAAAGCACTTTCTATAGGATGTTGATCGGTGTTATGCATAAAAAACAAAAAATGAAAAGGAATTCAAAGGTGTTTAAGAAATATTTGATTAAATAGTTAAGCAGTTTTGTTTCCTGCAGAACTTCTCAGAGCTTTTAATAAGCTAATGTTCCCTGTGAATTTTCTAGAGTGAGATAAATGTATTTCCCAAATGACTAGAGAATTTTTTTAGGACTTGGGTTTCATAAAAATACTTTGGGAAACTGGTGTGTGGTGATCTTTCCAGGATCACATCATACTGCTTCTCATCACTTGGGTGAATTAGCTGCATCTTTCTGGTACAGACATGCCCCACCTTCCACCTCTCTTAGAAAACTGCCTTATAGCCCATATACTTGCCCAGCTAACTCTTCTCCCCTTAATTTGTCTTCTATAACTTTGTTTTTTTTTCAAGTATGATCGTTTGTTCAGGAAGTATGAATTAACCTGGTTGATCTGTACCATCTGATCCCCTAATGGGAAAAGTTACTTTCAAATCAAGGAAGGCAAAGTTATAAGACTGAGTACAAACCCAGACATAGAGAACAGACCTGTGGTTGCCAACGGGGGTGGCGGTGGAGGAGTGATGGATTGGGAGTTTGGGGTTAGCAGATGTAAGCTATTGTATATGGAATGGATAAACTGTACAGCACAGGGAACTCTATTCAATATCCTGTGATAAACCATAATGGAAAAGAATAAGAAAAAGAATGTATATCTATGTATAACTGAGTCACTGTGCTGTACAGCAGAAATTAACACATTATAAATCAACTACACTTCGATAAAAGAAAGATTGAATGCAAACCATAGCTTTGTTAATATCTTTTTATGTAATCATAAAAAATATAACCTATTGAGGCTTAATTTTTTCTCATTCTTCAGATGACATGGCATAACCAGATTATCTCTGTAAAGATAAATGCTTTTATTCTGTTAAAGTCAATGTCCCGGTTAAAGTCTCTTTGATCTCTGTTAGTAAGGTCAAACATTATCTGACTTTATTGAACTCAAACTTCCATGTTGTATGCCCACCTACTCCCCTTGGAGCCTCCGTTCACTGCCCCTGAGAGGTATGACACCCCCATACCTATCAAAACACACCTTCTATGCATCCTCGTATCCAGACACAGAGTTAGGAGTGGTCCTTCTGAGAATGCATTGCTGTCTTTTCATGGGTACCTGACCCGCATCGCTACAACATGCTAGCAGCCCAGGAAAGGTGTTCCAATTCCTTGCCCAGCTGTCTCCCAAGCACCACGACCTTCTGATTATACCAAACAACTCCTCACTCCCAGCTGCCCTGGTAATCACCAAAACTGCCACCCTTCAGAGAGCGACACAAATTCCTATCAGGTCCATACTCTGTCATCATGTGCCTCAGAGCTGACGGCCCAGGCTGCTGCAGCCAATCCAGGCCACTTTGGTCATGATGGAACAGCCTCAGGGAAAATTGGTGGCTCATTCAGCTTCGCTCCAGCTGAGAGCAAAACCTGCCAGACCTCATTCTTCTTCTCTCTTCCTTCCCTCTTCCTTCTCTCGGCCCATCATCTTTCAGACAGGCTTCCCAAGGGAGTACAGTGTCTCTTGTGATTGGACTCTGTGTGCATATGGAAATATGACCTGAATAATTTATCACTCCCAATGTATTCTTTTTCCCTTGACTAAAAGGGTATGGGTCTATATCTGTATCAGGGGAGACAGAGAGGTTTTTATATATCAAATGTGTTTATGCATAAATATATACTATTTGCCAGTCACTGACCAAGCCATACGCTTTAACACTCCCATGTCATTGCTCAAGCTAATCCCTTGGCTGAGAAGGACCTTCTCTCCTTTTACTTCCTATTGACATTCCACCTACCTATGGAAGACTTCTATTTGTCAGCCTTGGGTAACAAAACTCCAATTTTCCCTTTGAGAATCCAGTCTTTCTTGGGATTAAGTTCATGTGGTTTGTGTGGGAATGACCCCACTCTGGCTCTGGGATGGATACATGATCCAGCCTTGGTCAGTCAAAACCCACAGTCACCTAGCCACCGGATGGGTTCAGGGATATGCTGGTGACTCAGGGGGGGCCAGTGACAGCCCAGAATTTTTGCTAGAAATTATAAGAAAGATAGCACTTTCCACTGAGATGCTAGGAGAGCAGATGTAAGCCTAGACCTACAGCAGCTTTCTCTGCCACAACCTGGGAGTGTGAATGAAGCCAACAGAAAGGAAAACAGAGACCAGAAAAGAAGACATATTATGGAAAATATTGTTTGAGATTCTGAATCCAGCCGTGCTTGCAACTAGCCCTATCCACTGGCTTGTATCTGGGAGCCAATAAATGATGATAATGATGATAGTAATGATGATTGGGATGATAATCACCTAAGTCAGTATAAGCTGGTAGAATGGAGGCTGTGGGGTGCCACCCTCATTCCCCTTTAGGCTTGAGGCGCTCATTCCATCAGTGGACAAATGCTGCCTACTGATGGTTCAGCAATTGCCCTTAACTGAATGAAAGTGTCTCACCCAAGGTTATATTTCCTCCCCAGAAGCAGTTTACTTCTGATGACCGATCACTGCAAGGGTGCATAGGCCGAGACCCCTTGTCTCAATTCCAGACAATTCTGAAAGGCCATCCCAGATCCAATCTCCCATGGAATTGAATGAAGCTTCTGTTGCAACTTAACTGCAGTTAACACCTCCTTCTGTCTAATCCTGCGTCCCTTACTGCCTCACAGGCTCTACCCTCAACAAGAGTCTCCAGGAAACTCCCTACATGCAATTTGTCATCTGATTCTGTTTCCTAGGGAACTTTATGTAAGACAGGGCGGTTGTGCGTTTGTAACCAAAGGAGTCCTAACTAATATACAATTCTGCAAGACCCAACCCAAGTGGCACCTCTTCCATAAAATCTTCAATATTAAGGGCTTTGTCCTGAGCTCCCAGAGCTTGTTACTTGTACAGTTTCATTTAGACGTATCCATTCCTCCTCACATTACACTTGATGATCTGTATGTCTGTATCCTCCTACAAAATTGTAAGCTCTCAGAGTCTTTTCTATGTCTGCCTGACCCCTGACTGCTTTGCACACAACTTGCACCCATCATAAACTGTGGGTCACCACAAGAAGCAACTACTTGAAATTCCTCACTGTGATCACTGTGAGGAGGTGCTGAGAATTGTATTAGTTATCTATTGCTGTGTCACAAAATATCCCAAAATTTAGCAGCCTGAAACAACAAATATGTAGTCTCTCACCAGTTTCAGAGGGTAGGGAATCTGGAAGCAGCTTAGCTGTGTGGCTCTGGCTCAGGGTCTCTCATAGGATTGTAGTTATCAGGCAGAGCTGTAGACACGTGAAGGCCTAACTGAAGCTGAAGCATCTGCTTCCAACACAGCTCACTCACATGGCTGTTGGCAGGAGGCCTCAGTCCCTCATCACAAGGACCCCTCCACAGGGCTGCATGAGCATCCTCACCACATGGCAGCTGGCTTCCCCTAGAGTGAGGGATCCTGGTTGGTGGGGGGAGAGAAGGAGAAAGTCACAATGCCTTTTTTGTCCTAATGTCAGAAGGCTCACAATTAATAAGGGGAGAACTAGAATCCCCCTCTTTGGAAGAGAGGAATCTCAAAAAGCTTGTGGGCATATTTTAAAATCACCACAGGATGTTGCACATTACGTTGCCCAGCTCTCTTGGAACCATGAAAGAATCTTCTCCAATCCCACAAGGAAAAATCTAACACTTTTCATAAGCAGTTTGACTGTTTTTAACTTCTGTGCACTGTAAACTGGGTAACTAATTGATCTTATTTTACTCTTTGCTTCTCAGAAACTTAAAAGCAGGTTTATAGCTCACCTCCATCAGGGGTTAAATATTTCATGGTATATATTTTATATGCTATCCTCATTTCTAAGTTTTGCTTTTCTTTTCCCTGGTTTTCCTTCTGCACTGTTTTTCTTATTTTAAATTTTACTTTACTTTGCTATATTCTATGCATGTTGATAAGCTGCCTTCTACCCTTTTTTAGGACAAGGCTAGGTATAAATAAATAAGTACAAGCATACAAATGTACACATACATACCTAAAACAGGGCTCTTGATTTACTAGTTATATATCCCTAGAGTCTGCACACCAGATCATTTAAACAAATCCGGGTCATTTTATTTGACAAATCCTGTGGTAAGAATAATAACACTTACAATAACTGCTAACATTCAATGTACATTAACAATGTGCCAGGCACCATGTGCAAAAATTGCACTCATTTCTTGATGTAACCTTCATGACGTCCTTTGAAGGTAGGTACTATCATGATTCCCACTTTACAGGTAAGGCTTGGAGAGGTGAAGAACATTCCCCAAGGTCTTATTTCTAGAAAGAGGCAGAGCCAAGTTTCTAAGATCTTTGCGTCCCAGAGCCAAAGCTACATGCTCCTTCTGCTTTCTTAAGGGTAAATGGAAAATATGTTTTAACATATCATATGAGAAGATTGAAGCCCACAGAGGTGAATTCAAAGTCATCAGATGTCGTGGTGCCCAACATTGTGGCAAGAGATTTGGGGTATACAAAGGAAAGGGGAAAATATACAATTGAGGATTTCATAGCCTAAGCAGGAACAGGTAAGTTACCAATGTTAGGCAATTTTAAAATAGAAATTTTATAAGACAAAATGAATGGAATATACATTAAATGCTACCAGTGGTCAAATAAGGCAGAAAACTTCGTGATCTGAGGTTATAGAAGGCTTCTAGGAAAGGGTGAGATTTAGGCTGGACCTTGAAGGATGAACTGGAATTGAATAGATAAAGAAGGTACAGCTTAGAAAAAAACACAAAGATGAAATTCTCCAGGCATCATGTAAATAATTCCACAACCTTTAGTCCCTTAGGAACTACCTCTGAGATCAACCAGCTCACGTGCCTGGTAACTACTAGAGAGGAAACATGCACACACATACACATATACATATGCATATACATATGTTTCAAATGTGGAAAGGAAAAGTCAAAAGCAGCAAGAAACATATAGATACTGAAACAGAAAATCAGAGATGATGCAACAGTGGCTCTCTCAAAAAAGAAAATCAGGGATATACAGGGCACAAAGTAGCTATAAACCACTATCCTGTCATTTCTGATTTATAAGATGAATCAACAAGCATGGTTAAACTCTGGAGGAAGAGAACTATTTGTGGGGTCATAAGCCATATACCATAGTTTCTCAGCTTGGCCAGGGATGACGGGACTCCTGAGGTCTGTTTGCCCATCGGTAAAATGGGGATAGTGCAGATCTTTTCTTTGTGAAGATCTCAATGCAGAGTACTAACCACTATACGAGCACAGTTCTTTGTGAAGATCAAATCGATACTTTACATGAAAATTCTTTCTAGCCCATAAAACAGAATAGTGGTCCCTATAACAAATCACTATTAGATATAAAGTTAACACAGCTATTGGAGATAGCCTAGTACAAACATCTTCTTAATGTTTGAATGCCCCCCCATAAACTCTATGACTTCTGCTTGAACTTCTCCAGGGTCAGGGAGCTTCCTTCTACACAAGACTGGAGTTGTATGCGTAACCCATTTGGGAACAACTTAAATTGAACTTAGAACTGCCTCCTGGTATTTTCATTGGTACTGGTTTTATCCTCTGGGATGCACAGAAAAAATATTTATTCATATTCATATTCAAATTTGACATATATTAGCTCTTCAAGGGTTTACAACAAATAATTAACCACCATTGCCCACCTTCCAACCAAAATCCTAGACTATTCTCCAAAACAGTTCCACTTCCTTCAAAGGTTTTCTAGGTAACATGATGCCAAGACCTCATACCAACCTAGTTACCCTCTGTCAGACCCTCTGTATACAGACTGCCAATGTGGTATCCAGCATGGAGAAGAGTACTCTAAATGTAGCTGTACTTAGAAATATAGGACTGACTTTAGGCTACATAATTCTACATACCATGCTTCTGGACCATCTTGGTTGACTGCAATTAAAAAGATACTTGACTATTTCAACATTCAACCAATATACTTGAATAAATGAGCACCCACCAAGAAGACACAAATCTAGGGCTTCCCTGGTGGTGCAGTGGTTGAGAGTCCGTCTGCCAATGCAGGGGACATGGGTTCATGCCCTGGTCCAGGAAGATCCCACATGCCGCGGAGCGGCTGGGCCTGTGAGCCATGGCCGCTTAGCCTGTGCTCCACAACGGGAGAGGCCACAACAGTGACAGGCCCGCGTACTGCATAAAAAAAAAAAAAAGACACAAATCTAAATAAGTAAGCCAAAATAACTAGGGTTTACTGAGTACATATCATGCTGCCCTAGAATGCGCTAGACAAGAAAGGCATTATTTATGTATTACTTGTGTCTTGCCTGTCTCCCCTATCTGAATACAAGCTCCATCAGAGGAGAGACTTTGTCTTATTTTAGTATTCCCAAATCCCGTCCCCAAAAATAGTGCCTGACTAGAAGGTGCTTGATAAATAATTAATTAACTAATTAATGAGATACTGCCCTACAAATAGGCTGAAAAAAAAGAACATGGGGAAAAAAAGAGACAACATGTACTAAATGAAGGCCTCTAGGGAACAGAGGACCCTTGCTTACTAACTACTCCCTTCTCACTCCACCTCAAGCCAGTAGGACTTTCATCAGATTGGTCCAACCCTGGGACCCAAGCTGGGCTGTTGTTTGCAGGTGGAAAGGGTTAACATAAATTAAAAGGTCAGCCCTTAGGTGGAGCTTGCCCTTTTCTTGTGTTCCAGGGCAGTTAGGATCTAGAGCGATATAGTCCAGATGTCATTTTTCAACCATTAAAATCTCTAGAACTCCAATAAGTGATGTGGCTTGAACCATAAATATTAAGAGTTGTGCAGGGGAAAAAAATCAATAGGATTAAAATTGGCTGGTTTCAGAAAAGCTGAAAGACTTGACCCAAGCTTGGAGGATATAGGTAGACGAATTGATGGGGAAGTATGAACGGTGGGACAGGAATCCATTACAACTAAAGGTTGGGCTCAGGACATGGAAAACTTGGAATGCTTTACTAAGTTGTTTATACCTTATTCTACAGGCAATAGGGAGCTACTGAAGGATGCTGAGCAGGAGAACAGCATGATAATAGCACCTTTTTGGAAAGAAGAATTGTTAACTGGCCTTTGTGATGTTTTTAAAGAGAGCAAATCCTTTAGGGGGTTTGGGTCAGGAGTACAAGACTGTAACCTAATCTCTGCCATTAATGTGCAGATTTATCTTGGATAAAATGCTTTATTTGATGGGTTTGACTTTTCCCGCAAAACAAAAGAGAAGCAAAAGCTCAGTTAACATGCTTCATTACAAGTGCCAACTCCACACACTCAACAGTGGATCTCTAAGGCACACATTTAGGAGGATTCTGAGGCCCTATCTGGGCTTAAAAGAAAAGTGCTGCCTTCAGCTAGTAACGTCTGCCATGGGTGCATAAAGGAGGAGTAGAGGGAGACATGCCACTCATGCGACATTGATAGTAGATCAGAGAGGCAAATTTTAACGGCTTTGCAAATACTCTCCCACTGTGAACAGCACTATCATTCTCTTCTTACCAGTTGTACCCATTCCCTACACCTTACCATTCCTGGAACCTAGGTTTGGAATTTTCACAATTTTCTGTGTCACAGGAAAGTAGAAATGAGCCACAAGAGTCTCCCAGCCTCACTTTCTGTGTTTCTACCAGGGGCCCATTGGAAGCACCTCTCAGTGACCTCTTGCTCACTCTCCTAACCTACTCTCTGCAGGACAGATCTGCCTGGGAAACAAGGTGCAGAAAATCATTTCTTTCCATGCAAATGTCCCCTTAATGGGTAATGAGCAAACCGCAGCAGCTGGATCTGCTGTGTAAGGCTGAATATCTTGAAATAGAATATGGCTCCAAGTTTTCCATGGGGTACCTGCATCAGCGATTCTGTAAGTAAGTCACCAAGGGGAAGCAACTTTCTCTCGGGCATCTTTTGCCCTTAGCAAATCACAGCTGTGCAAAGAGGAAAAGTAGGGTAAAGAGATGAGGCCATCGCCTGGGAAGGGGCAGGAGGAAGAACAGAGTCAAGATAAAGGAAGTAAGCAGGGCACCACCCTCATCTCTCCCCACTCATTCTCAAAATTTTTCTCTCTCCATACTAAGCTACATGAGGTTGCATGCTGTTTCTCTCTTCCAGGCTTTTGCACGTGCAGTTTCTTCCCCCCTGGAGTGCTCCATATTTGCTTAAGCTCACTATTCATGCTCTCTCTTAAGGTATTAATTGGGTGTCACCTTCTCTAGAAAGCCTTTTGAAACCTGGATAAGGGTCTCCTATGCTTTCCCTGTCACAGCATTGATCACACCATATTCTAATTATCTTTTACTTATCTGTCCCTCACTAATAAAAACAATAGCTAATGTTGATTGAGTGCTGAATATGTGTTAGGCACTGGAATAAGCATCTGACACAGATTATTTCACTTAATAGCACAATAATTCTACAAGGTGATATCCCCATTCACAAATGGAAAAACAGGCTCAGAGAGGTTAAGTACCTTGACAAAGAAAACAAAAGTTATACATCTAGCAAGTAGCAGAGCCATGTTTTGAACCCAGTTCTGCCCACATTCTCTTAACCACCATGCTACACCACATCCCCTTTTAGGTGCTAGGCTCCATAGGGCAAGGACTGTGTCCAAGTCACATGGTATTCCAGCATTGGTGTGCCTGGCAAGTAGGTGATACTTCATATATATTGGTCGATTAAATGAAGGTCCCATAGACTGAACGTCTGTGTCCTCCCAAAATTTATATGTTGAAATCCTAACCCCGAAGGTGATGGTTTTAGGATTGTGGAGCCTTTGGGGTGGGATTAGTGGCCTAATAAAAGAGGCCCAAGAAATCTCCCTTGCCCACTTTCATCATGTGAGGTTACAGCGAGAAGATAGTATTCTGCCACCCAAAAAAGTATCCTCACCAGAACGTGACCCTGGAGGCACTCTGATCTCAGGTGTGAAACTTCTAGAACTGTGAGAAATAAATTTCCATTGTTTATTAACCACCCAGTCTATGGTGCTTTATTATAGCAGCCCAACCAGACTAAGATGAAATGAATAAATGCAGGAATGAATGAATAGAATCATTACACATTAGAAATAAAAGATTCTATAGGGTCAATTCCAATTTGAAGAAATGAGGCTAACTGAAGGGAATCACTCTCATGAGAGTGTATGTTTCTCAGGGTAGTTGGAAAGAAAAGAAAACAAACAAACAAACAAACAAACAAACAAAACAGAATTCATCCTAACTGACCAGGGAAGCCAGAAGTCAGAACCAGAGAAGTAGCGCCAAGGGCCAGGCCCAAGGAGGAGGCCATGAATGGGAGGTGAGGCAAGAGGTCAGGAGCTGTGGCAGCTCAGAAGAGGTAAGGATGCAAAGTGCTAGAAATGTAAAAAGAGATAGGTCAGGAAAGATAATAAACAAAGGGGGTGATTGGAAGTCTGTTGTTACTAGTGCTAGTCATGCAGGGTAAAGGGGAGGCTGGTTTCCTTAGAGTCCTGGGTAGATGCATAAAGGTATAGAATCCATAAAGATCCATATGGCTTGAACCAGAAACTGATCCCCACACCTACGCCTTTGCTAGTACTACACGCTGCTCCCCTAAGCATTTCTCTTTTTTCAGTTATAAAAACACAGGTTCTTTGGACTAGCCACTTTTTCCCCCACAATTGTTCTCATGGTAGAAGTCTCCAATGTTCCAGTCCAAGACATAAATAAGCTAAGAAATGGGGTTATGAATAATCTTTGCAAGTTCTGGGGTGAGTACGTAGGGCCTCATTTTTAAGTTGTCTTATTTAATACACTGGGCTCATTAAACCGCATTCCTGCAAAATCCATTTATCATCCTCAGTTGCTTAAAACTTTAAAAATTCTATAAATGCCTATTTGGTGCCTTTTTGTATGCCAGGCACTAACGTGGAAGATACACAGATAGGTAATACAAGGTTGATTTCTACAAGTCCAGCAAAGGACCCTCTGTTCAATGAAGGAAAGCCAGAACAGAGTTTAAAATCAGAAGACCTGAGTTCAAGGCATGGTCCTAGTCCAGTTCTTCTGGGCTCAAATAGTAACCACTCACTCAATAATTGTGATTTGGGGCAAGTTAAATAACCTCTCTGTGTCCTAGTTTCCTCATCTATAAAATGTAAGATTGGCATCCTTACCTAATAGGGTTGTCATATGAATTAGCATATGGTGAAGCATTTTGCAAAACTGTAAAGCAATAGGCATATTCAACTGTCATTATTAAAATTTTTTCTACCTCTCTAAAGTACCACCTTATTTCACAGGTGGGTTTAGCCAGATGCCTGGCATAGAGATTTACATCCCCAAAACACAGACTTTTAACAAACAAAAGAGACCTTAGTTGAGTCCAACTGATCTGAACTAATGCACTGGAGGACCCGTGCCACACAAAACAGAAAAGCATAATTAAACCTCATGCCAGCTGTGTCAGCTAAGTATTGCTCCTCTATTTTAAAGAGGCTCAGAGAGGTAAAGTAACTTTCCTGAGTCATACAACAAATAAGTAAAACTGGTATTTGTACACAGGCCAGCTAGTCTTACCTCTAACTGATGTGGCCTTCTTTGGGCAAATGTTTTATTCTGTCTATAAACGCTGCCCACCTCCAGCCCCTGAATCAGTAACCCCCAGACAGTCCCTCACAATGCTGCTCCATATTCCCTAACCCAATGATAACTTTTCTCCTCTCTTCGCAATTCCATTATTCTGCAAAAAAACCCTCAAGGGACAAGCATATCAGCCGTGAAAGGAAAAGCATATATAAGCCAGTTTCTTTATCAGCCTCTCCCACACTAGTGATTTCAGTCTGTGAAGGAGGAACAAACGGGAGCTGTAATGCTAATAACATCATCCAAGGAGCAGCAGATAACAGCTCCCACAGTCCCGGAGAGGAACTGCCTTTGTGCCATCCTGGCTGTGAGACGAGATTCAGAGAAATCAGTTGTGATAGGTTTAGAAACTCCACTAACTCATGGATGGTCCAGAGCTTCCCAAAAGAGGTACAGGAACAAAGAAGGGGTTCACCTGTAGCCTGGACAGATATTTGCACTTCCTTGCAAGGTAAGGAAGATAAACCATGTCCACGGTGACGCTGGCACTATTCACCTGTGAGGAGAGAAGTGTCAAGAGGAAGACCCTGTCCCTGGTGATGGGCTTCCCTAGGGCACAGAGGGCTGAGCAGGTAGAATTTGAACTTTGGGGGAGAAGTGATAGGGAGGCAGATATATCTCAATATGAAGGGGAAATTAACATTCCATAATGAACTGGGTTCTCTGCCCCAGAATGCTCAAGAAAAGTTAGGAAACCTCAGAAGGAATGTCATGGAGCATATCTATGCATTTGATGGTGGTGAAGTGATCCGATGACACCAAATTCTGTTCCAAAACTAGGATTCTGAATGGGGGTGATACAATACAGTGGTCAAGGTCATAGAATCAGAATTCCAGCTTTTTAATGTATACCTGTGTATCCCTAGACAAGTTACTTAACCTCTCCGGGTTTCAGTTTCTTCTATGAAATAGGGATTGTAATAGTAAGGACTTTATGGAGTTGTTGTGAGAATTAAATGTTATGCAGTGGTTCAAGGAGTGTTTGCCACAGGGTAAGTACTCAGTACTCAGTCCTAAGCACTTACCAGGTGCCAGATACTCTTCTGAACTACAGAAATGGACAATCACATACAACAGAAATCCTTACTCTCATGAATAAACAGATAACATGTAATTTTCAGAGGCTGATAAGAGCTATGAAGAAAATAAGGAATGCAATAAAATAGAGTATCTTTGAGGAAGGGCTAAGGGGCGTTAATTAGGGCAGGTAGAGAGGGCCTCTCTGAGCTGAGTTTTGCTGAGTTCTACTAAATCAAGGGGAGAAGGCAGCCATGCTGAGTTGAGGCATTCAGGCAGAGAGGATAACAAACTCAGAGAACTTGAGACAGACCAAAGCTTGGTATGTTAAGAAACAAGAAAAAAAGGCTGTGTGTCTTGGAGCACAGTGAGTGAGGAGGGAAAAACAAAGGGAAGATGAGATCAAAGATGTAAGGCCTTGTGGGCCATAGTGAGAAATCTGGAATTTATGCTATGGCAAGTGGGAAGACACTGAAGGTTGTAGGCAGGGTAAGATCCTGGACAACTTATATTTTAAAGAGATCGTGCACTTGCCTCATAAAAACTTCCCATGCATGATCCTCCCCATTCTATCCCCCTTTGCAGAAGTCCCCGAGGCCCTAAAAGAGGTCAGAGTTACAGGACGGAAAGTGTCTGGGTCTCTAGATAATGTCAAAGGCATTCTCATGCTGGCCAGGAACACTAATGTTGGGTTGCTATGGAGTAAAAATAAACTTTATGTATTAAGCCAGTGAGGGAGGGAGAGGAGGGGGGAGAGAGAGAGAGAGAGAGAGAGAGGGTAAGAGCATTCTGACTCCTACTTGAAGAATGCAAAGGTCGGGTCAGGGCTTGAACTACAGTGGAAGCAGGAGACCTTCCATCTGTCTCCCCACAGCACCTTGAATAGAGCAGGTCATTTTTTTAAGTAAATAAGTGGACTCAGTCAAGGACCAGCTAAACTGTGGCATGAACCAGTAACAAACCATCTTCCTTGCAGGTGTTGGGTGTAATAGAAAGTAGCAGAAAATAAAAGCAGCAGACAGGGTTAGCCTGAGATGTGTCTTCCAGGTGTCCTACCTCCCTTTCAGAAACCAGGTTTAAAATAAGGGGTTTTTTTTCTCCATTAGACCAGCCTGCCTTTTTGAGTCCTTTGTCAGATCAGTAACATTTGCTTCCATAGTTATAAACCACTGAAATGACCAGGCACAGGTAGTTGAGTTTTAGGCAATAACTAGGCAGTTGCTAACCCTATTCATCCTCTACTAGATACCACCACCCCCAAGAACTACTGGCCCATCAGATGCACATATATGTGCATGTTCACTCATTCAACAAGCATGGACCAAGCACCTGCTTGGTACTGGGCACTGGTCTAAGAGATACAGTAGTGAACCAAACAGATAAAGTTTTTTGTAACCGAGCAGGATCCTATGGGGCCTTTCCAGAACAGACACCACACCCCTACTGCCCACACCATGTCCTCTGCCTGCCTCCTGCTTGTAGAAAATCTTGAGCCTCCTAGGCCTTCCCTGAGTTCCAAAAGTAAACTTAATCAGAGAAGTGAGAGAATACAAAAGAAAGGAAAACAGTCAAGCAAGACAAAATAATAATAGTTTAACCATTAAACAAAGTCAAGGACCTTTAGTTCCTCCTCAAGGGCTATAGGTAATATATGGGAAAAGAATCTAAAAAAGAGTGGATATATGTATATGGATAACTGATTCACTTTGCTGTACAGCAGAAAGTAACACAACATTGTATTGAATAAATCAACTATAGTCCAATAATTTTTTTAAATTGTGTCCCTCAGAAAAAAAAGAATGAAATCCAATTTAGTCTTCATGTGTCATGTCTAATAAAACCATTTACATTAGCTAAAAATAAAATAACTAAGAGCCATAGAAATGTATCATTTAATGTGCATTATCCACTTAATATACAGTATGTTTCTGATGTTAAAACGAAGGTTTTAGAGATTATCCTACTAAATGAAGGAAGTCAGAAAGAGAAAGACAAATACCACATGATATCACTTATATGTGGAATCCAAAATATGACACAAATTAACTTATCTACGAAACAGAAATGGACTCACAGACGTAGAGAACAGACTTGCAGTTGTGGCGCGTGGGGAGCGATGGAGTGGGAGTTTGGGGTTAGTAGATGCAAACTATTATATATAGGATGGATAAACAACAAGGTCCTACTGTATAGCACAGGGAACTCTATTCAATATCCTGAGATAAACCATAATGGAAAAGAATATATAAAAGAATGCATATATATGTATAACTGAGTGACTTTGCTGTACAGCAGAAATTAACATAACACTGTAAATCAACTATACTTCAATTAAAAAAAAAGTTTAAAAAATATTCTGAGCCATGTCCTTTGAGCTGTTTTGCAGATACTGAAACCTCAACCAGGTGGAAGAAGTTAACTGTATGCTCTCTGTAAGCATGTAGACCCAAGACCAGTTAGAACCAGAAGGTTGATGGTGTTAACTCCTGATTAACTCACCACCAACCAATCAGAAGAATATTCACAAGCTGATCAAGAACCCTGCAAACCTCTCCCTCACCCTGTCTTTAAAAACCTTTCCCTGAAAGCCTTTGGGAGTCTGGGCCGTTTAAGCACTAGGCTCCCTGGACTCCCTGCTTGGTGCCCTGCAATAAACATTGTACTTTTCCTTCACCGCAAGCCAGTGTCAGTAGACTGGCTTTGCTGCATACAGGCAAGCAGACCCAAGTTTGGTTCTTTTGATTCAGTAACATTTTCTTGCTAAAATAGTCAACAACCAAGTACAAGATAAATGAGGTTCCTAGTCTCATAATTAAACAAATAAATATAATTTCAGATGCTGGTAAGAGCTAAGAAGAAAATAATAGGGTATAATATAATAGAGTATATTTGAGGATGGGGCAGGGGGATATGAACCAGGGCAGACATGGAAGCTGACATTCTGGTAGGGAGGAGAGAGACAATGAACAAACAAGTAAAACGTGTCAGATGGTGATAAGTGCTATAGTGAAAAATAAAACAGGAAGGGGGAAGAGCAAGGGTGCAGAGGACATTAAGAAGTGGATTAATATAAGGGATATCTGGGAAGTGATATATTCAAGCTTGATCCTTAAATTAGAGGAATAAAGAAAAAGGAGCCAAGGATAACTCCCCTGTTTCTGGTTTGTGCAGTAGATGGTAGTGTCATTTACTAAGATAGCAGACACTATAGGAAAACCAACTTTATGGGTAGAAGATCTTGAGTTTGGCTTTGAACATTCCTCTGGGATGTTCAAATAGTGATATCAAGTAGATGACAGGCATCAACAATATACAGATGGTAACAAGTTTTGGCCTTTGTTGTGGACTGAACATCCCTGCAAAAAAAATTCATTTGTTGAAATCCTAACCCTCCATGTGATGGTCTTAGGAGGTGAGCCTTTGGGGGTGATTAGGTCATGAGGGTGGAGACTTCATGAATGGGATTGTCACCCTTATAAAAGAAACCCCAAAGAGCTCCCTCACCCCTTTCCACCATGTAAGGACACAGTGAGAAGAGGGCCACCTAATGAACCAGGAAGTAAACCTTCCCCAGACACTGCCAGCACCATGATCTTGGATATTCCAGCCACCAGAACTAAAATAAATATTTGCTGTATAACCCATGCAGTCTGCCGTTAGTTTGCTCTAAGACCTTGGGAAACTCATACCCCCTCCCTGGACCTGTTTTACCAGCTGATCTGTCAAGTTTCTTGTGGCTCTAACACATTCTGACTCTGTTGGAATAGGGGTTGAGTAGCTTCCATCCAAAGCAAGGAGTCTGGAATACAGCCATGTAAACAGAGTGTTGATGTGACTGTAAAACTGACCTTTAAATATTCCATTTTCTTATTGGTGCTTTGGATAGGAGCTCTCCCGGGAACTGAGGGTAATTGCTTTGCCTCTGCTTTAGATGGGGCTGACTTTTATACAATGCTGTTCTCATCTGCAGGTTTAATTTAGCTCTTTTGTCTGCACTAAACTCACAAGGAACTATCCTTGTGTGGTGCCAAACATATCACATGGCCAGCCGTTTCTAGCTGAATTTAGACTTGCCCTTTCAGCGAAGGATTCTGGGATGCTCTGAGGGCCAGGTCAGGCAAGCTGACGTCTATCTCTGTCCCTTGGGATCCTCTCTCTGGGAGCTGCAGGCAATCTAAATCAGCCACTGGGTGTCAGCATTGCTTTGTCCAATTATAAGAAAAAAATAAGTATTTGTGTGGTTTGGGAGTTGTTTATGCAATATGTTTGGGCTCTAAAGCAAACAAAACCACAATTCACATTTTTACAGCAGTTAGCATTAACCCAAGAGTTCTCTTCTCTCTTTACATCTGGACTCTCCCTACTCATTTCAGTCCCTTTGTGTCCCTCACCTGGATTACTGCATGGTCCTGATTTCCGATTTTGTGTCCCAAAGTCTATCTTTTTTATCTGGTTATAATCAGGACTATAGCAGTCTCAACTGTAGGATAATGAGGACTTGGTCACTGGGGGGTTTGCAAAACAAAAGTGGCAAAATCACCTGGCAGGAATTTTTGTAAAAAAGAAAAAAATGTGTTTTATATATTATAAATCTATACTATATATATAATGTGATTTAATATATTTATTTATAAAATATATGATAATACATATATTATAAAAATATAAATACATACATATATATGTCTTTTCCCTGCTTGAGAACCATCACTGACTCCCTGTTGTCCATAACAGCGTAAATTCTAAGCTGTCTAGGGTAGCAAACAGAGCTGTCTACTAGCTGGCTGCCCTCAATTCCTCAGTCTCATCTCCTGCCCCAAACATCAGACTTCAATAAGAATGAACTTTCCCAAAGAATATTTCACATTCTTCACGCCTGTGCTCATTTATCTTACCAAGAAACCTGTATTCATTCTTCCAGAGCCTTCTCCAGGGAACTTGCTGGTCACCCTTCCCCAATGCCTACTCCCCAGCCTAAGCTTAGCGTCCTTTCTGTAGGCACCCAGTGTACGTCCACTAAATATAGAATTTACCATAGTGGATCCAAGTTATCTGCTATGCGTCTCTCACCCACTCGGTTATAAACTGCTTTAGGACAAGGACTTCTAGTTTTTCATCTTTGTATCTCTGGCTCCTGCCACTGTGTCAGGCAGGCTGTTGACACTTAATATGTGGTCATTTAACTGAACACAACTGAACCTATGTGGTTATTAAGCTTATTTTGCCGAGTCTGCAACACGTCTTCCATACATGCCCTGTTCAGAGTCCCAGTTGCGATCATCCTGGGTCAGAGTTTTCCAAACCTGTCATTTTCTTTGTCTGATCACTTTTGCCATACCTGTGTACCACATGGGCTACGTTTTAAAAATACTTTTTCTTTACACTCGCTTACATTTGCCTCAAATAAATTTGTTTTAAAAGAAAACTTTTTATTACTACCATAAGTGAAAACTTATAACACTCCCCACAAAAAGATAGTTTAAAAAAATAATAATGAGGGCTTCCCTGGTGGCGCAGTGGTTGAGAGTCCGCCTGCCAATGCAGGGGACGCGGGTTCATGCCCCAGTCCAGGAAGATCCCACGTGCCGCGGAGCAGCTGGGCCCGTGAGCCATGGCCGCTGAGCCTGCATGTCCGGAGCCTGTGCTCCACAACGGGAGAGGCCACAACAGTGAGAGGCCTGCGTACCACAAATAATAATAATAATAATAATAATAATAATAATAATAATAATAATAATAATAATAATAATGATGATATCTTTCCATTTCTTTTATTTTTTATTTTATTATTCAAATTCTTTCATCAATGTTTTATAGTTTTCAGAGCATAGGTCTTTCACCTCCTTGATTAAGTTTATTCCCAGGTATTTTATTATTTTTAATACAATTTTAAACAGGATTGTTTTCTTGCTTTCTCTTTCTGATAGTTCATTATCAGTGTATAGAAAAGCAACAGATTTCTATATATTAATATTGTATCCTGCAAATTTCCTGAGTTCATTTGTTAGTTCCAACAGTTTTCTGGTGGAGACTTTAGGGATTTCTATATATATAGTATTATGTCATCTGCAAATATTGACAGTTTTAATTCCTCCCTTCTAATTTGGATGTCTTTTATGTATTTATCTTGTCTGACTGCTGTAGCTAGGATTTTCAATACTATGTTAAGTAGAAGTGGTGAGAGTGGGCATCCTTGTCTTGTTCCTGATTTTAGAGGAAAAGCTTTCAGCTTTTCACTGTTGAGTATGATGTTAGCTGTGGGTTTGGAATAGAAGAATTAATAATCATTAAAATGTCCATACTACCTAAAGCAATCTACAGATTTAACGTAATCCCTATCAAAATACCCAGGACAATTTTCATAGAACTAGAACAAATAATCCTAGAATTTATATGGAACTACAAAAGACCCTGAACTACCAAAACTATCTTGAGAAAAAGCAAGTAAAAGTGGAGATATCATACTGCCTGACTTCAGACAATACCACAAAACCATAGTAATAGAAACAGCACGGTACTGGTACAAAAACAGACATATAGATCAAGGGAACAGAATACAAAGCCCAGAAAAAAAACCTATGCATTTATGGTCAATTAATCTACAACAAAGGACACAAGAATATACAGTGGAGAAAAGACAGTCTCTTCAACAAGTAGTGCTGTGAAAAACTGGACAGCTACACATAAAAGAATGAAATTTGAACATTTTCTCATACCATATACAAAAATAAATTCAAAATGGATTAAAGACTTAAATGTAAGGTCTGAAACTTAAAACTCTTAGAAAAGACATAGGCAGAACACTGACATAAGTCATAGCAGTATTTTTTGGATCTGTCTCCTAAGACAAAAGAAATAAAAACAAAAATAAACAAATGGCTGGGATGGGGGGTGGGAGGGAGGTCCAAGAGGGAGGAGATATATGTATGCATACAGCTGATTCACTTCATTGTACAGCAGAAATTAACACAACATTGTAAAGTAACTATACCCCAGTAATAAACAAACAAACAAATGGGACCTAATCAAACTAAGCTTTTGCACAGTAAGGGAAACCATCAACAAAGTGAAAAGACAACCTACCGAATAGGAGAAAATATTTGCACATGATATGACCAACAGGGGTTAATGTCCAAAATATATAAATAGCTCATACAACTCAATATCAAAATTAAAAAAAAAACAATTAAAACATGGGCAGAAGACCTGAATAGACATTTTTCAAAAATGACATACAGATGGCCAATAGGCACATGAAAAGATGCTCAACATGGCTAGTCATCAGAGAAATGCAAATCAAAACCACAAACTTCACATATTTAAGAATGGCTATCATCAAAGAGACCATAAATAACAAATGCTGGGAGAATATGGAGCAAAGGGAACCCTGGTACACTGTTGGTAGCAATGTACATTGGTGCAGCCACTGTGGAAATTAGTATGGAGGTTACTCAAAAGACTAAAAATAGAACTACCTTATGATCCAGCAATTCCACTCCTGGGTATATATCCAAAGAAAATGAAAATACAAATTCAAATATATACATGCACCCCAATGTTCATAGTAGCATTATTTATAATAGCTAAGATATAGAAGCAACCTAGGTGTCCATCAACAGATGAATGGATAAAGAAGTTGTAGTATATACACAATGGAATATTACTCATCCATAAAAAAGAATGAAATTCTGACATTTACAACAATGTGGATGAGTGTTAAGCTCAGTGAAATAAGGTCAGACACAGGAAGAAAACTACTCTATGTTATCACTTATATATGGAATCTAAAAAATAAAACAAATAAATGTTTAAACAAAACAGAAACAGACTCACAGATATAGAAAACAAACTAGTGGTTACCAGTGGGGAGAGCAGAGTGGGGAGGGGCAAGGTAGGAGTATGTGATTAAGAGATACAAACTACTATGTATAAAATAGGTAAGTAACAAGAATATATTATACAGCATAGGGAAATATGGCCATTATTTTGTAGTAACTTTAAATGGAGTATAATCTATAAAAATATTGAATCACTATGTTACACACCTGAAACTAATACAATATTGTAAATCAGCTATACTTCAATTGTTTTTAAAAAGATGAATAAATTCTGAGGATCTAATGTATACGCTGGTGAATATAACCCTATATTATATAATTAAAGTTTGCTAAGAGAATAGAACTTAATGTTCTCACCAGAAATAGGAAAAAAAAGACAAATATGTAAAGTGATGGATGTGATAGTTAACTAGATAAACAGAATTATTTCACAATGTATATATACATATATCAAATCACTACAATGGGCCCTTTAAATATCTCAGAATTTTATTTGTCAATTATACCTCAATAAAGCTGAAAAAAATAACAATGAAAAACATGCTACAAAATTCTAGCAAAAGACAATCTTGCCTGCTATGCTAGATATACTGAGACCATTAATGATTCTTTCACCCCTTCCTGTATTCATGCCACTTTACCATTTTGACTTTCAGTTTTCTCACTAAATAGGCAGGGTCCATTTATGAACTCCCATAGCACTTTATAGCTCATCATATATTATTTATACTTAATTTATCTAATCTCTTAGACTATCAACTCTTTAAGAGCATTGATCATTAATCTTTGCATCAACAACCGCAGTAGCAGGTCATAAGGCAAACCCTGGGCACTAACACATGTTTGGCTGATAGACAGGTGAACAGGTGGAGGAATGGATGTATAAATGGAAGGTCATGAGAGAAACAAATCATAATATAAGACAATCTTTTGGCTTGCTGTAAGTCACTCCATGTAGGCGGCAGCCTAGTCATATGGTTCCCAAATCTGGCCGTCCATAATGTATACCTAAGGAGCTTTAAAACATACATATTCCTGGGACCTGCTTCCTGAAGGATATTCTGATTCAATAAATATGGGATGGGGCCCCAGTAATCCATATTTTAACATCCTCAGAAAATTCTGAATCATCTAGTCCAAGGTCTGATGCTTGAGGGTTATAAGTTTAACTCACCCAAGTGTCATATTGGCTCCATTCTCTCAGGTGTCCTATTTTTGAGCTGTTCATTCTCTCTTTTCACTGATGATTCAGCCCATTCAGATAATCTGCATGAGGAAAATACTCCTATGACTTGGAAATACTCCTATGATTTGTTCCACAAGGAGCTGTAACAATAGTAATAATAATGTACTGCCATGTATTAAGCACTTAACAAGCATCAGGCATTCTGCTAAGTGCTTCTATGAATAGTTGCTCAGTTAATCCTATCAGCAACCCTAATAAGAGTTTTCTTTTAACCACTTTATTGAGATATGATTGACATACAAAAAGCTGTACATATTTAATGTATATAACTCGATGTATTTGGAGATAAGTACAACACCTGCAAAATCTTCACCACAATCTATGCCTTAACTATTTCAACTCCAAAAGTTTCCTCCTGCCCTCTTAATCATAAGTCATTATTTTTTGTGATAAAAATGCTTAACATATGATCTACCCTCTTAGCAAAATATTAAGTGTACAATACAGTATCGTTAACTATAGGAACAGTGATGACCTGAATGTTTGTGTCCCCCAAAAAATTCATATGGTGAACTCCTAACCCCCCAAAGTGATGGTACTAGTAGGTGGGACCTTTGGGAGGTAATTAGGCCATAAGGGTGGAGCCCTCATGAATGGGATTAGTGCTCTTATAAAATAGATACCACAGAGATCCCTAGTCACTTCTGCCATGTGAGGGTACAATGAGAAGTCTGAAACCTGGAAAAAGCCCCTTACTTGACCATGCTGGCACCCTGATCTCAGACTTCTTGCTCCTAGAACTATAAGCAACAAATTTCTGTTGCTTATAAGCTAACCAGTCTGTGGTATTTTGTTATAGAAGCCCAAACAGACTAAGATAGGTACTATGCTGTAGAGTAGGTCTCCGGTACTTATTCATCAACTGAAACTTTGTACCCTATGTCTAAGACATCCCCATTTCCATCTCCCCCAGTCCCTGGCAACCACCATTCTACTCCCTGCTTCTATGAGTTTGACTATTTTACATTCATCATGTAAGTGGCATCCTGTAGTATTATTACTTCTGTGACTGGCTTATTTCTTCTGTGACTGGCTTATTTCACGTAACGTGATGTCCTCAAGGTTCATCCAAATTGTCGCAAAAGGCAAGATTTCCATTTTTTAAAGGCTAAACAATATTCCATTGTATGTATATACTACATTTAAGAAATCCATTCATCTGTATATGGACATTTACATTGCTTTACATTGCTACAGTAATCAAGAGAGTATGGTACTGGCACAAAAACAGAAATATAGATCAATGGAACAGGATAGAAAGCCCAGAGATAAACCCATGCACATATGGTCACCTTATTTCTGATAAAGGAGGCAAGAATATACAATGGAGAAAAGACAGCCTCTTCAATAAGTGGTACTGGGAAAACTTGACAGCCACATGTAAAAGAATGAAATTAGAACACTCCCTAACACCATACACAAAAATAAGCTCAAAATGCATTAAAGACCTAAATGTAAGGCCAGACACTATAAAACTCTTAGAGGAAAACAGGCAAAACACTCTATGACATAAATCACAGCCAGATCCTTTTTGACCCACCTCCTAGAGAAATGGAAATAAAAACAAAAATTAACAAATGAGACCTAATGAAACTTAAAATCTTTTGCACAGCAAAGGAAACCATAAACAAGACGAAAAGACAACCCTCAGAATGGGAAAAAATTATTTGCAAATGAAGCAACTGACAAAGAATTAACCTCCAAAATTTACAAACAGCTCATGCAACTCAATATCAAAGAAACAAACAACCCAATCCAAAAATGGGCAGAAGACCTAAATAGACACTTCTCCAAAGAAGATATACAGATTGCTAACAAACACATGAAAGAATACCTAACATCACTAATCATTAGAGAAATGCAAATCAAAACTACAATGAGGTATCCCGCCTCACACCAGTCAGAATGGCCATCACCAAAATACCTACAAACAATAAATGCTGGAGAGGTTGTGGAGAAAAGGGAACCCTCTTGCACTGTTGGTGGGAATGTAAATTGATACAGCCACTATGGAGAACAGTATGGAGGTTCCTTAAGAAACTAAAAATAGAACTACCATATGACCCAGCAATCCCACTACTGGGCATATACCCTGAGAAAACCATAATTCAAAAAGAGTCAGGTACTACAATGTTCATTGCAGCTCTATTCACAATAGCCAGGACATGGAAGCAACCTAAGTGTCTACTGACAGATGAATGGATAAAGAAGATGTGGCACATACATACAATGGAATATTACTCAGCCATAAGAAGAAACGAAATTGAGTTATCCGTAGTCAGGCAGATGGACCTAGAGACTGTCATACAGAGTGAAGTAAGTCAGAAAGAGAAATACAAATACCATATGCTATGGAATCTTATAGAAAAATAAAAAAAGGTTCTTAAGAACCTAGGGGCAGGACAGGAATAAAGACGCAGATGTAGAGAATGGACTTGAGGACATGGGGAGGGGGAAGGGTAAGCTGGGATGAAATGAGAGAGTGGCATGGACATATATACACTACCAAATGTAAAACAGATAGCTAATGGGAAGCAGCCACATAGCACAGGGAGATCAGCTCGGTGTTTTGTGACCGAGCTGAGGGGTGGGACAGGGAGGGTGGTAGGAGGATGCAGAGGGAGGAGATATGGGGATATATGTATATGTATAGATGATTCTCTTTGTTATAAAGCAAAAACTAAGACACCATTTTAAAGCAATTATACTCCAATAAAGATGTTAAAATAAATAAATAAGTTGCTAACATTGATTGAGCATACATAATACTAATAGTAAAATAATAATAATAGCTAACATCGATTGAGCATATGTAACATATCACTCTACAGCAATGATCTCATTTAAGCCTCATGGTAACCCAGTGAGATATGTACTATTTTATTATCACTCCTGTTTTATAGAAATATACACTGTGGCACAAAAAAGCTAAGTAACCTGCCCAAATCCCCAAACTTTGTCTGTAGTAGAACAGGAATCTCAACCAGGAAGTCTGACTCTGACATTCATGCTCTCACAATACCATATCATCTCTACAGGATGCGAAAGCGGAAGGACCCCAGCAGTTAGAATCCTTTACTATGCAGTAATCTTCTTTACATCGAAATCTTTTTACTTTATCCATATTGAAGTGCACAGAGCTAGAACTTTAAGGGCCTTCATGTCTTGCTGCCCATCATATATTTTCGCTGAGCTTGCCTGATTCCAGCTTAAATAACGGATGGTGCCCTGCAATTCAGATTTTGTGAGAAGTTGCAGATGACGAGTTGCTGGTTAGCATGTCAGCTGAAGGAAAATACATTTTAATGTAAATGCAATGAGCTGGAATGACAGTATTTTCTCCTAGAGCCTTAACTAGGTTAGCGTGACCTCTGAGAGGGGCCAGAATTCTAACAGCAAAATGAGAATAGAAAGGCGTATGGAGATTTATTTGTTAATCAGCCATGTTTTACTGGAACGATTATGCTCAGCACAATGGCCATTTGCCAGCTTCAGCCAGGGCACCAGTTTTGGTCAGGTGACCAACCAAAAATAATGTCTCAGAAAGTGCTGGGGAGGCCACAGTAAGGCAACGGCACCCTAAAACTGGTGGCAGAAGTGGGAGAAAGTGCTAGGACTCTAAAGAAAGAAGACTTTCTTATAGGAATTCTAGCATGCACCTTGCTTGCTAAGCAATTTGTGCTGCAATAAAAATCCTCTTTGAGAGTTGATAGGAACAATGGACCTCTGGGACATGAAAACAGGGAGGAAAACAGGAGAGAAAAACAAGAAAATGGTTCTTTCCCATTAAGGATTTCCCCTCACACCTAATCTTTGCTCTTGGCATGGAGACTGTGTTCTGAAGTAAAGGGGAGATGCCATTTTCTTTGAGCTGGCCAACAAAAAATCTCATCATTCCTTACGTTTATTTTGTTTTGGAATTTAGGGAATTGACAGAAGCTGAGCTGGTTAGACACAGACAAAACTAAAAAAACAAACCAGATGTTCTCTAGTCTACCCATAAGTGAGTCTGTGAGAGTCAACAACAAAGAAGGAAAAAAATAACTGAAGATGTACCACTGTGCCCCTTGGTACTTACAATGCCATCCGAACAGATTTCTAATGGTGTTTAAAAGATGCCTTGGCACCTCCCCAGAAATACTGAATCATAATCACAAGGGGAACCAGAGGAGAAATTATCTATATTTTTAAATAAGCAGTTCAGATGATTCTAATGCAGGACCAGGTTTGGGAATCTCTCCTCTGGACCACACTTCCTCACATCATCACACAAAGGAAAAGCAGTGAGGCTATTCTGGGTCCATCTTGCCCAGCGTTCAGGCTCTAAAAGAGCTGTGATACAAAGAACACGGTGGTTCTATTTCCTGACCTTGACCCCAAACAACATGAAAACAATTAATATTCACCTATAGCACTTAATATGTGCCAGGAACTTTTACAAATATTATCTTGTTTCAGCCAAAGGTTAATATTGCTTAATATTTAAAAATTCAATATTTAGATGGGTTACTTTCAGTCAGAAATGTTTAAAAACAATACCATTATACATAATTGAATCACACAATTTTGTTTCCACTTCACCTTGGATATCTTGCTTGTAAGTGAACTTTCATTTGTCTATAACTCTCACCTGACAGTAGAAAAATGAACTAAATGATCAATCTAGTTTAAAACCTGTCTGCTCTTATTATCTAAATGGTCACTTTAGGTAGTATCAGTCTCCTTAGAATAAAAATGTTTTAATCTTTCAAACAGTCTCTCCCTGCTTCTCCAGCAAGAGGAATTCTGTGTATAAGGAAAACGTGGAGAGAGGGAGAAGTCTACAGTTGTGGTTAACAATTGTTCATGGTGATATATAGGTAGAAGGATGGTCTCCTGCCCACCGTGGTCTAGAAATCACATCTCTTGTATCCACTTGCCCCTCTGCCCCACATGGCAGAAAGGGAAGCTGGCAGGACACTGCTTCTTATTTTCTCTTTTTCTTCAATCAGAATACAGACTGGGGGCCCCTGGCCACCTGGGCTTCACCCCACCCACTGCTAGCAGCAGAGACTTCGAGGTTTGGCTGTAACTCCACTCTCCCCATCTGGCAGGTCTACCCTCAGTCTTCACTGCAGGACCAGCTTGCCCCTACCACCATAACTCACACTGGCAAGATTCCCAAACACACTCTCAAGTATTCTTGGGACCAACCTACACCACACGGGACTGTCAGGTCCATCTTGTGCCCTAGGCTGGTGAAGAAGCAAATCTCAGTCAATGTCGCCCCAATTTCTCTAATGAACCTCTGGCTTCCTGTGCCAAAGCCAACACAGGGATGAGAACATTAGAACCATGTCTCTTTGCTCTGCTCTTTCACTCCCTTCTCTCTCCTTCTGTTTCCTACTAGCTTTGAAGCCAGAAAGGCGCAGGCTCTTCTAACTGGCCTTCAGGGGCAGACACCACTTAGATAAAGCCTGGTCTTGATATATGCCAAACAGGCAGCTACAGGAATTTAGGCAACCCCCTCTCAAGTAAACTACAGCCTGTTTTTATGGATGTTCCTTTAGGTGTGTATCCCTCCTCTGGCATTCCTAATCTTGCCCTTCCTTTTTCTAGGCAACAGACTCCTCAGCCAACTAGGGCAAAGCCCCTGTAATTGGGAAGAAAAAAGATAAAAATTTAAATTATCTAAAAATATAAATTATTTTAAAAATATTACTTCACTGCATATGTATACAGTACTT
The DNA here is from genome assembly GCF_964341445.2 of Mesoplodon mirus. Lineage (NCBI taxonomy): Eukaryota > Metazoa > Chordata > Mammalia > Artiodactyla > Ziphiidae > Mesoplodon > Mesoplodon mirus. Next base: position 55,733,786 of record NC_138980.1, read on the forward strand.
TGTTATTTTCAGAATGAGTTTGACTTTGGAAGGAAGGCAAAGTCGGAATTGCTATCTGCATTTATGGACGAAGACACTGAAGCACAAATTGTCACACGATTAGTAAGTGGTCTGGAATATTGTCCTCTGTTTATTCCTAGAGCCGTCTTCTTTGTATGATATATTTCCTTATTTAGTGATATTTTTTCAGCCAATGCTTTCTCAATTAAGAGGTCCATTAGGCTGGGCCAAGTACCACGTGGGTGGTCTTATTGTTTTACCTACCTATTCAAATCCTACTGCCCTAAAAGGCCCAGGTCAGGTACCACTTCTCCTGTATCACTTCCATGACCTTGCTCTACTCTGAATCTTTTAATCCTGTAGTTCAGACAGCATCATTTGGCATGTAGTTCAACACAGCAGTGTTTTGTACGGCTTTCTAATTTATTTATTACCTATGTAATGCTTGCCTCTCAACTGGTTCGTAAACTGTTCTGCAAGCTGTTTGAAGGCAGGGACTATGCTTCTCAAGTCCTGCTCTAATGGTTAAGAAAATAGATTCTGAAGGTGCACTGCTTGGGTTCAAACCCTGATTCTGCTGCTTATGCTCTGTGAGATTCTGGGCATGTCACTTAACCTCTCCGAGCCTCTGTTTCCCCTACTCCCCACTTGCAAAACGGAGATAATAATATGCCTGTTCACAGGATTATTGTGAACATTAAATAAATGAATATATTTAAAGTATCTAGAATTATAATAGACACACAGTAAGCACTATATGCATGTTTGGATCTTTATTTTATGCCCCTTAGCCCCTTAGCACATAAGGCTGACTACAAAGCTAATACTTGCTTATGTTTCTGAGTTGAATCATTTGAATTAGATAAAGATTTTTCTTTTAGTATTTTATTTTGTATAATAAAATTGCTGAGATGCAAAGCTAAATTTACCAACCTTTAAATTCTTCAGATAAGTGAGTCTACGAAAGTATAAAAATATCATTTTATCACCAAAAATAGTCACTGTCCTCAACACATCTCACAGAAAATAACAGTCCTCATCATATTCCTGAGTGTCAACAGTGCACAAAGAAAGCACTGTCTTAGCCTTACCCTCTTTGAGTTATCTCAACACCTCTGAGTTAAGTCAAGGACTAGTGTGCTCATTTTACAGGTGGCGAAACTGAGGTATTGCAAATCAAGAGGCTGGACCACATCATCGGGAAAGTTCTTAGGGGAGGCAGGGATGGAACTCAGAGCTCTCCCAGTCCCAGATGCACATGTGTGCCTGGGGCCTGCCAGTTACCAAACACTTTAATACCCATGATCTCACTTGACCCTCATAGGGACTTCCTGAGCTTCTCAGAAGAGGAATCACAATCCCTATTTTGCAGGTGAGGACACCACAGCTGTGGGGCTAAGACGTGGCCGAACTTGGGTCAGAGCCCAAGTCACCCAATCATGAACCCTGTGTTCCCCCATCTCCTCATAGTACCCCAACCACAGTACGCAGTCATGACAAGGAGGTGCAGCATGGTGCCTACACGGTGGGTTCTGGCCTCATACACAGCTCCATCCTGATCCCCTCTCACCACATACTGGGTGTGCCACCTCCACAAAGGTCTTGATCTTTCTGGGCCTCAGTTTCTCGGTTTCTCCATTTGTGGGATGAAGATAATACTAGGACTTTCCTCAGAAGGTTGAAAAGAGAATTAAACTGTATAGTCTATGCAGATACCTGGCACAGTGTCTAGCAAATATTGAGGACTCAGCCAGTATGGTTGGGAAAACACTTATTTCTCACTCATCATATTTCCATGTGCAGGCACTTCAGCTAGACCAACATTCCTGGACTCTCTTCCCACTTTTACTCACACTTCCCAAGGGAGAGGAGATTTATCCGAGTGTGCATTTGGAAGGGTACTTTGGGGTCTGCTCTCAGCCATGCATTAGGTTCAACAAAGGAGATTCCCACTCTCTAAGGGGATGCCTGTGATTGGACATGCTCTCCTGGTCTGAGAATGTTCTTTGCTGAGATGCAGTATTAGGACAACCATTGTTTCCTCAACCCTCAGCCAAATGCTCCAACCTAACTTTCATCAGTAACAGAGTTGACACTTTGATAACCATGTTCCTGACTCTTACATCCATCACTGAATTGGCTTAGATTTAGGGAAAAAGGTAGATATTTTCTACTGATCCCCTAAAATCCCAACAAATATTATCTGCTGCTATGATAATCGATATTATGTAAAAATTGTTTCTAAGCAAAAGTGCCAGGGGTCTCTGGCTTCTTTGCATCCCATCAGATGGCTGGTATGGCTCTAAAGGGTTTGGCTGCTACATTCAGCAGCAGCCTGCAGCACCAGGACATAAGAAATGAAGCAGACCATAGTCTCCAACACTTCCCCACCTTAGATCTCAAGAATGCATTGAGGACAAAGCTGACTCTAAACGTTTTCTCAGTGTCTTCTTTTCTGAGGGGCCCACTGTGATGGGGAACCAAAGCCCAGCTAAATCTCTGTCACTTTCTCAATGTTCTGCTTGGCGAGTTTCACCTTGGGTGTCCCCAGAACTTTGTCAGAGTAGACGGGAAATTCTCGGAGAGTGACTAGACATCCTGTCTATTTTGGTTCACCATTTCTCCAGAAGCCTGGTTTCTGAGCTAAGAGAAATGTGACTTGTGTCAGAGTACAAGAGAGCGCCGGTGGCAAGGGCTTCCACATATCTATTTCTGGCTGTCCCCTGATGCTGTGTCACTGGAGGAACTGTGACATCACAGCCTCTGCCTTTTAACAAGGGCCTGACACTACAAGTGACTCATAGAGAATGTCAACCGTGGCTGCCAGCCTGACTCAATACACACAGACATAGGGAGTCACACAGAGTGACTTATGCCAGGGTTGTATAGGGGCATGAAGACAATCACAGACTATTAGGACTAGAAGTGACCTTAATTGTTCTCCAGTAAAACCCTATCTAAAGCCTGAGCCCCTGCTATTACATTCCTGATAAGTGGGCCTCCAGGTTCTGCTTATATACCTCCAAGGATTGAATTCATTATCTTCTAAGGCAGCTGTATCAGGATGATTCGAGTCACAGTAACAGTATATTTAACCATACAAAGTTGTGACATCTCACTTAACAAGAAGTCCGAAGGGAAGTGGCACCAGGGTTGCTTGGTTGCTCAAAAGAGTCACCAAGTTCCAAGGTTCTTTCCATTTCATAGGAAATCAGTGATGGTTTTCCTCACTGGCTCAATTTTCTTTCTCTCATCTGATACTATTAAAACAAGAAGAAAAGTGGTACACACCAAAGGCTTTCTCCTTATATACCTCTCCCTTTTAATAACTATTGTAGAAAAACTTTCCAAGTCTCCTAAGAGTTCCCTAGCATCTCACTGGTCAGAACATGATCACATGCCCATCCCTAAACCAGTCATTGGCAGAGGGGTAGAGGATTGACACAGTTGGCCTTGACCAATTGTGAATAATGCAGTTGGAGTTGGACCCACTGCCCTCTGGAACAAAGAATAGTTTTATAAGCAAAAAAAAGGGAAAATGTCTATTAGGTATAGGCCATCAACTCTATCTGCTATAGTAGCCCAATCCTTATTGAACTATTTCAAATTTCTTTACACAGTTGAGTTAGAAACTGTTTAACAATGTATCTCCCCAGCCACTGATTCTAGATCTACCCTGATGCTTCATACAGAATAAACACATTTCCGTATAGTAACTTAAAGTACATCTGAAAACTGATTGTTCTAGAAAAATCTCCAATTTTTTGCACTCTTCATTGAGAGACAGCATAGTATAGAACTCTAGAGTCAGACTGCCTGAGTTCAACTTCCAGCTCTATGACTCACAGGGTGATTCTGGGAAAATTATTCTTTGTACCAACTTTTCTTATCTGGACAATGAATATAATAGCAATGCTTATCTCATAAAGTTGCTGTAAAGATTAGTTAATATATGTAAAGCTCTTAAAACTGTGCCTGGTATATAGTTGGTACATTTGAGCGTCTGTTATTGCATTATCAGTTTTAAACTTTTGGTTGTTTTCTACTGCCAGTATTCTATTTATCTGCGTCTCCATCAAAAAGTGGAAGCAGGAACTTAAATCTAGATTTCTCAGTGTACACCCTTATATTCTATTAATGGCTGCCTCAGAGAAAGTTAAGTAACAGTCATGATCTTTCATTCACTATGCTAAATCATGTCTTCAACATGTATCTGCGTGGTTGATATTTTTGAACTTGGATGAAAGCCTTACAATTTAACTCTATCTCATCTCATGGAAACACAGCAAGACTGAAAGTATGCCTATAACCCCCAGGAAGGGGAAATGAAGAGTATAAAAACATTAGGTTTTTCCAGGCTAAATTGTTCTCTCATCCCCAGGACCACTTACCTCATCCTCTCCACTTAGACCACTTGGATTTACCCATTACTAAGCCTGGTCTCTCAGCGCCCTATCAACTCTGTGAGCCTAGGACAGTGTTATGGGCTGAACTATGTCCCCTCAAAATTCATATGTTGGAGCTCTAACCCCAGTACTCCAGAATGTAACTGTATTTGGAGATAGGTCTTTAAAGAGGCAATTAAATGAAGCCATTGGAGGGACCCTAATCCAATCTGACTGGTGTCCTTTTAACAAGAGGAAATTTAGACATACAAAGAGACACAAGGGATGTGTGCACACAGAGGAAGGACCATGGAGAACATAGCAAGTAGGCAGCCATCTGCAAGCCAAGGAGGGAAGTCTTAGAATGAAATCAACTGTGCTGACACCTTGGACTTGGACTTCCAGCCACCAGAACTATGAAAAATAAACTTCCATTGATTAAGCCCCCAGTCTGTGGTATTTTATTATGGCAGCTCTAGAAAAATTATATAGGCTGCTTGAGCTGATTTCTGTTGCTTGCTATCAAAAGACCCTGTTTAATATGTACCACTAATTCATCCTCCTCCACCTCTATCACCACTACCATCACCTTCTCCAACCTCTTTTTGCCTACCTCTGTTTAATCATCTTGGGCCATCTCAATAGTCATTTTCCTGCCTGGCTGCACCTACTTTACCAATCAGGGTGTCCTCAGGGTCTACATCAGGGCAAGTGTAGTCCTCAGACAACAGAACATGGGAAGGGAGTTTAAAGGGTATATTCCTGGGCCCTACTACAGACAACTGAAAAAGAACATGCTTAGCAAGCTTCCTAGGTGATTCTTATCCACCTTCTCAAATTTCTATTTGTGACTAACAATGGCTAGCTTTAAAAATCACAAATTGGAATAACTGGAGAGGAACTTGCTGTGGGGACTTGGAAAAGTCATTTTTCTCTTCCGGAACTCAGTTTGCTCTTCAATATCCCAAGGTAGGTGAAGCCTAAATTCCCTTCTTGATCTGCTACTTCTCTAACTGGAAGCACACTTAAATCAGAAATAGGATATCATGTCATACTGATATTAACTAATTTTCAAACCTCAGTGTTTAAGACAGAACCCTCTCAGGTAAGGGCTAGTGCTGTTACCCTCTCAGGTAAGGGCTAGTGCAAGAATCAAAACCAGACAGAGGAATTTATTGGCCCATGATTCAGGCAAGAAGATGAAAAGATAAACTTTGGCCAATGGACAGACAATCCTTCACAAGCTATCCAAACACCTTGAAGGCCTTCTGCTCCAGGAAGCCTACCTAGACTAAATAATGCAGCAGGATGACCCTCCTGCTCTCAACCTGGTGACTAGGAGTGACCAAAACAGGAGAATAGTGTCACCAGTACATGTGGCTGTCTTTGATCACAAACGTCTGGGGATGAGGGCAGAAAGAAGGGGAGAGACTTGAGTGTATGTCCTAAAAAGGATCCAGCTGACTCGAGCATCTGGGCAAACATTAGCTCTTACACCCAGGCAACCCCCAGTGACAAAGTATAGCCAAGCTCTGGGAATCAGCTTTCCCTGTCCTTTACATGGAGAACTGGGCAAGGGTCTGTAATGGGTGGGTGAGGAGTGAGATGAAGAGGGCAGTAAGGGATGGAAGGTGAAGATAGGATGGGGTGGGATGCAGTATAGGAAACAAAATCCTTGGAACAACTAGCCTCCCTGGGTCAGTCAGCTGTGCCATCAGATCCTGTCACCAGCTTTGAACCAATCCTTGGTCCTGTTCCAGTCCTCAATATACTATATAATTTTAAATCACTTTGTATTTGTCATCCTAAAAGCAAGGGGACCTTTCGCCTTTGTACACAAAATGAATGAAAAATGCATTCATGCCATCTTTAAATATAAAATATGTTACAGGATGACTACTACTCCGGAATCTTAAAACTCAGCCTCTATTCCTAGCTTGTTTATTAATTTATCATTAATATATTCATCTATTTGTTCACTCACTCAACAAATATTTATTAAGAACTCTCTGTGTGCTAGGCATCCTGCGAGACACTGAGGACAGGATAGTGGTCAAGACAAAACCCAGTTCCTCCCCCGAGGAGCTCCCAGCCTAGTGGAGGAGAAAGACAGTAAACAAAATAAATAAATAATTATGTAGTTTTAATTTTTACAAGTGCTATAAAGGAGATATATGAGTTGATTTGGAAATGTTTGGTGGTTGTACTTTTTCTATGCAGAGTCAGGCAAGGCTACTCTGAGTTCTGAGCTGGCTCTGCCACTGTATCATGTGCATGACAATTTTACTGGGCAAGATCCTTCAGACTCATTAGGCCTCAGTTTGCCCAGCTGTAAAATGGTAAGGCTGTACTCATGAATTCCAATGTCTCCTCATTACACTATGGTTCTTGCACCTGGGAGTATATATAAATAATATGTTTATATATATATATCCCATTACAAAATAAATTTAGGAAAACTGATACAGAAAACAGAGTGACCTTTCTCAGTACAGAGACCACAGAGGAGACAGCCCTCTCCATAGAACAGCTTCTCCCCCTGGAACTTGGTCACCGCATCACTCCAACCCCCAACAGGACCTTCTCTGAGTTGGTGATTTGCAAATCTTCTTCCCCAAGCCAAAAGTATATTTCACCAGCATACAGGCAGGAGTGACAGAATGGGGTTAGGACGTGGAGAAGAGTGACATGGTTTTTTTTTCATCTGAGGCACTGCAGAGAAGGAGGTGGCATGGAGCCAATGATGGTAGCTCCCTGAGATGAGGCGAACAGGGATGCTGTTGGGATGAAGATACTGGGGTTCATCAGGTATACAGGCATTCAGAGTCTGGACCAAATCAGGAAACGCAGACTAGAGATCTTCCCTTGTGGTTAAATTTCTATTTAATTTTAGTCAAGTCATGGACTTTCTCTGGGCCTCCGGTACCTGCTAAGTAATTAGCCACTTCTTCTAACTAGCTTGATGATATTAACATGAGGATACAAGTTATGTGATCGATGTGTTAAAGAGATAAACAACTATGTAAGACAGCCATCTCTGTTTCTCATTAGCAAGAATACAGCTAAAATTTTGCTTAAATGGACCATCTTCAGTAGAGAGCCATGTAAGAGGGAAAAACAATTGCCTCTCAGGACTGCTATGGTATGCATACCAAAGTGCTTTGTAAACTGTAAAGCACCATGTACATGTAAGGTATTACAATATTATAGTAATTATTTTAAATATCATTATAATTATTATGAATGAAATAATTATGAGAAGATAAATACTCTTAACTGGAGTTGGATACATAGATGAATAGCTGGAGAGATGGATGACCAAGCATTTCAAAAGTCACATACAACCACATTCCCTACCACCTAATAGAGACTGCAAAAAGATCTCTATGACTCTTGTTATGGACAAATCTAAGAGAAACTAGCTTTCTATAAACACATACTACATGTGAGTTGTATTTTGATAATGTTATATAAAATGACAATAATTTAAGTGTATGATGCAAAGCATCTAAATAAACATTAAGTCATCTGGTGCTCACAAGATAAAGAATTAATTTAAGAATGGTGCTATTATCCCTTTTGGCAGATATGGAAACTGAGTCAAAAGAAGTTAAGGGCTTGACTACTATCCATTAGGTTTTAAAGAAAGAATGAAGAAAAAAATCTAAGTTTTCTTGCATTGAAATAATGGATCCCTCAAAGGCAGCCTATGGAATGGGAGAAAATATGTGAAAATCATATACCAAAAAGGGATTAATATCCGAAATATAGGAGGAACTCCTACAACTTAATAGTGAAAAAACCCAATTAAAAATAATTACCCAAAATAACCCAATTAAAAATTTGCAAAGGAAATTAATAGATATTCCTCTAAGGAAAATATATAAATGGCCAACAGGCACATGAAAAAGTGCTCAACATCACTAATCATCAGGGAAATGCAAGTCAAAACCACAATGAGGTATCACTGCATACCTGTTAGAAGGGCTATTACCAAAAATAAATAAATAAATAACCATTGTTGGTGAGGATATGGAGAAATTGGAACCTTGGTACACTGTTGGTGGGAATGTAAAATAGTACAGCCACTATGGAAAACAGTGTGGATCTTCCTCAAAAAATGAAAAATAGAGCTACCATATGATCCAGCAATACCATTTGTGAATATTTATCCTAAAGAATTGAAATCAGGATTTTGATTGATCTCCTGTGTTTACTGCAGCATTATTCACAACAGCCAAGATGTGAAAACAACCTAAATATCCATCAACAGATGAGCGGATAGAGACAATGTGGTATATACATATGATGGTACACTATTCAGCCATAAAAAGGGAGGAAATCCTTCTCATGCTACAAGATGGATGGACCCTGAGGATATTATGCTGAGGGAAATAATCCAGTCAGAAGAACATATACTGTGTGATTTCATTTATATGAGGTGTGTAAAGCAGTCATACTCATCAGAGCAGAATGTAGAATGGTGGTTCCCAGGGGCTGGGAGGAGGGGGAGATGGGGACTTGCTGTTCCGTGGTTATATAGTTTCAGTCGTACAGGGAAAAGTTCAGAAATCTGCTGTAGTATTCACTCTAAAACTTAAGAGGGTGGATCTCACGTTATGTGTTTTTACCACAATATGTCTATATATTTTTTGGCCGTGCCACACGGATTGTGGGATCTTAGTTCCCTGACCAGGGATTGAACCCGGGCCCCCTGGCAGGGGAAGCACGGAGTTCTAACCACTGGACAGCCAGGGGATTTCCCCACAATTTATCTTTAAAAGGTTCTCTGGACTGCTGCTGTTCTGTTGGTATCAATACCCACAGTTTGTTATGTCTTGTGTTACAGAACAATGCCTACCTTGGCAAACAACATCAACAATAACAACAATAAACTATCCTTCTAAGCAGTCTAGAGCCATATATTGCAATTACTACACTCTCAGAAATAAAGTCATAAAACATCAGCACCAGAAACAACTTAGAGATAAGTTAACTAACCTCCCATTTCACAAATGAGAAACCTGGGAACTAGTGCTGGCAAAAGACTTGAATGAGTCCCTATAACAAATTAATAAGCTAAATAATAACTGAGCTTCCATTCCCAGACCAGTATTTTGCTTAGAGAAGTCGTTTGGGAACCTGATTACATATCAAAACCACTTGGGAACTGGGACTTCCCTAGGGATGCAGTGGCTAAGAATCCACCTGCCAACGCAGGGGACATGAGTTCAAGCCCTGGTCTGGGAAGATCTCACATGCTGTGGAGCAACTAAGCCCATGCACCACAACTACTAAGCCTGCACTCTAGAACCCGTGAGCCACAACTACTGATCCCACGTGCCACAACTACTGAAGCCCACGCATCTAGAGCTCGTGCTCTGCAACAAGAGAAGCCCCCACAATGAGAAGCCTGTGCACTGCAACGAAGAGTAGCCCCCGCTCACCGCAAATAGAGAGAAAGCCCTCACTCAGTGCAGCCAAAAAAAACCCCACTTGGGAACATAAAATATAAATGCCTGGGTCCTAGTAGAATTACTGAATACAGAATTTCTGGGGGAGTGACGAAGGATCTATAGTTTAAAAAGCTTCCATGGTGATTCTACTGCAGACAGTCTTCCAGCTGGTGTTCACCATTTTGGTTAAGCCAAATCCTTGGTTTATACCTAGTATATTTTATCTAATGGAAAACAACAGCCCAGCTGATGTTCAGTGTAAATCACTCTTGATACGGCCTACTTTAAAAGTTGGGGGAGGATTAGCACATGTGAATATCATTCCTTTTTTGAAAATAACTGGATAGTGACAGAATATTCATTCTCTATAAAATAACTATGAATGCTTTTTCTGTGAAGATTTTTCTCAATTTATACAGCTCAAAAATTATGTTTCTCAAGTCAAGTTCCAAACATCATACTTTTTAGAATGGAAGATAAATCATTTTCACTTCCACATTTGCCTCACTGAATTAGGGTCATGAGTGGTTGGCTGGCAACAAAACAAGGAGTTCTCAGAAGGACTTGTCCTTCCTACTGTAGTGATAAAGGTGAGGCCCAGAAGCTGTAGCACAGAGGTTGTTTCTAACACTATGACAGACAAGCAAAGGGGATACTAAAGCCTGTTAGGTTAAACTCAATCATCAAAAATCCATTAAGAAGAAAATTTTCCAGTTGTTTAACCTTTGTTCTGTACCAGATTCTATATCCATCATTCCCTTTCATCCCCTTAGTGTTGTCTTCATTTTGTTTTTGCTTAGAGAGATGACCCATAGCTACATATTGACCATTAGGTGATGGAGGTACAATTTAGACACAGGTCCCTGTGACCACAAATCTTGGGTTCTCTTAACCACCGTGCCATGGTGGGCCCAGGAGGGAAATGCCTGCATCTCAGGTACTGTCTCTCTCCTCAAAGAGCTAAGAGTTTAGTTAAGGGTCAATATGAAAAGTGTCCTGTTTGAAAGGCTGCTAATATATGAAAAACATGTATTTTACCACTTGTACAACATTGGTCAAGTCATTGTTCTTCCCTGACTTTTGGTTTTCTTATATTTCACATGGAAGTATTAGAATAGTTGGCATTCATCATCAAAAAGTCTACAAATAATAAATGCTGGAGAGGGTGTAGAAAAAAAGGAACCCTCCTATACTGTTGGTGGGAATGTAAACTGGTGCAGGCACTATGGAGAACAGTATGGAGGTTCCTTAAAAAACTAAAAATAGAACTACCATATGATCCAGCAATCCCTCTCCTGGGCATATGTCCGGAGAAAACCATATTTCGAAAAGATACATGCACCCCAATGTTAACAGCAGCACTATTTACAACAGCCAAGACATGGAAGCAACCTAAATGTTCATCAACAGAGGAATGGATAAAGAATATGTGGTACATATATACAATGGAATATTACTCAGTCATAAAAAAGAATGAAATAATGCCATTTACAGCAACATGGATGCTTACTTCACTTATCATACTAAGTGAAGTAAGTCAGACAGAAAAAGATGAATATCATATGATATCACTTATATGTGGAATCTAAAAAATGATACATATGAACTTATTTACAAAACAGAAAAGGACTCACAGACATAGAAGACAAACTTATGGTTACCAAAGAGGAAAGGGGTGGGGTGGGGAGAGGGGTACATTAGGAGACTGAGATTAACATACACATACTACTATATATAAAATAGATAACCAACAAGGACCTACTGTATAGCACAGGGAACTATACCTAATATTATGTAATAACCTCTAAGGGAAAAGAATCTGAAAAAGTTATACATATATGTATATAACTGAATCACTTAGCTATATACCTGAAACTTACACGATACTGTAAATCAACTATAGTTCAATAAATTTTTTTTTAAAAGCTGGAATAATTATTATGAATCCAGGCTCTGGTATCTAATACCCTGACTTAAAACATGGTTCTTTTACCACTCAGTACAGATCTAAATCCTTTCTGCAAAAGCCTTTAGGGCCAGATGTGTTTCCAGACATGGGAGCTGAGAAGACAGAGTTAGGAAAGTCATATAAAATATTACACAACATACCGCTATACCAAGAAGGTCTGGAGTAGTACTCAATAATTAAACACATAAATATTTCTGCAGCAAAACATATGAATATTAACATTAAGTGACATAAATAATTAATGAGTAGTCTGATGTCAGATCACGTCAGGTTTTACCACAAAATCAGTTCAAATCACATCAGGTTTTGTTGACACATAAGCTTTTTAGAAAAATAACTTTCCATTTCAAAGTTAACTGACTGAACCTGTAGATATTAAGCATGGGAAAATTAACTAATTTCTTGGCATTTCCATTTCCTCATTTATAAAATGGAAATAATATATGTACATACTTCACAAGGTTTAAATGAATTAATGCAAGTAAATCACTTAGAGTAATGCATGGTTCCTAGTAAATACTCATAAAACTACAAACTATTGTCATTTTTATTACCCCTTATGTAACTTTCACTTCTGGTATTCCATGATTCTAAAGAATCAAACAATATTTAAATAAAGTTTAAGTTCACAGCAGAAGAGATTTCATGATGCATGATCTAATGGAGTAATTGCTATAAGAATTCTATAGAATTAAATTGCTATAACGGCTCATAACAGAAAATTGAACACCTCGGGATGTATGCAAAAAAAGGTTTCATAGAAGAACTGGGATCAAAGGTAACCTTATAAGCAAGTAGGGTTTTGATAGCAGAAAGGGAAGGAAACGCAATCAGTTAAGAAGTGGAAGGAGAATAGGTTACAGAATCAAATAGACTTGGCTTTGAATATGACTCTAGCACTTAACATGCTATGTGAGCTTAGACAAGCCATTTACTCTCCTGAGTCTTATTTTCTCCTATTTAAAGAAGTGAGGATAATAATATCTATCTTTCAAAATTATTGGGAGGCTTGGAAATTATGTATATAAAGCACACAGAACAATGGCTAGCAAGTCTTGCATATTACTAGCCATTAGTGGAAAACAAACAAACTTCAAGTCAAACTAAGAAAGACCTTTCTTAACATCCAGAGCTTCTGAACTCTGGGATGGTTTATCCCGTGAGATATGGAGCTTTTCATAACAAAGGCTGTTTGGGAACCAACTATCTCACTTACTTGAGAAGGGATTACTGTTTGAGGAGGTGAGGAGGTGACAAGACTGGTGCCACCCACTTTCATCTCTTCTAATACTGAGACTTTGTCATCAGAGATTATGATGGGTTATTTTGGAATGTATTTTAATTCATGTTTTCCTTGTAAGATGAGGAATTCTAAGCCCTGAGAGTCTAATTCAGGAAAGACTGAGGACAAAAGAAAGTTATATAGGTTGGGTGAACTCAACTATGGCTGTCTTTGAGTGCCAGGGTGAGGATTTGACTCCCAAAGGAAATAAGGGTGACTTTTTTTTTTTTTTTTTTTTTTTGCAGTACGCAGGCCTCTCACTGTTGTGGTCTCTCCCGCTGCAGAGCACAGGCTCCGGACACGCAGGCTCAGAGGCCATGGCTCACGGGCCCAGCTGCTCCGCGGCACATGGGATCCTCCCGGACCGGGGCACAAACCCGTGTCCCCTGCATCGGCAGGCGGACTCCCAACCACTGCGCCAGCAGGGAAGCCCGGGTGGCATAGTTTTGAGGGACCTCTTACTCTGCAGGTTCCCTGTAACATTTACTCAAAGATGTTTCTTGCTCCCTACAGCAGTGAAATTAGAACTCTTTCATTTTGTCTTTTCTCTGCTCCTCTTCTCAGTTTTTTCCTTCCTTCCTCCTCCTCTATTCCTCTTCATCTCCATTACCACTGTCCTTTTCTCCAACAAACATGTCAACATTATCATCATCATCCTGAAGTGGTTAGTAAGAGGCCCAGGGCTATAAGTTAGGAGGAGCAATATGGGGAAGCTTACCCGTTCCTGTGTATCTGAAAGTCCTTTCAATTCCTTGGGGGAAAGATACCAAATAAACCAAAGCTATTACTATCACCAAGTGCCATACAGTACAGAGCATATTATTGGTGCCAAATAAATAATTCCCCTTGGCAAGTCAATACAGCCAAAGTATGACTAGCCTGCAGCCTGGATGGGACACAGATTATACTGAGATAGAGCTTTGAAAGAAACTATACATCAAAATAATGGCCTAAGATGTCAGGGCAGGATTCGTGTCCTTTCAAGTGGATAGTTTTAAATAATTCAAAGTTGGGACCTCCCTGGTGGTGCAGTGGTTAAGAATCCACCTGCCAATGCAGGGGACACGGGTTTGAGCCCTGGCCTGGGAAGATCCCACATGCCATGGAAAAACTAAGCCCGAGTGCCACAACTACTGAGCCTGCGAGCCACGATGGCTGACCCCGCATGCCACAACTACTGAAGCCCACGGACCTAGAGCCTGTGTTCTGCAACAAGAGAAGCCACCACAATGAGAAGCCCGTGCACCACACCAAAGAGTAGCCCCTACTTGCCACAACGAGAGAAAGCCCGTGCGCAGCAGTGAAGATCCAACGCAGCCAAAAAAAAAAAAAAAAGTTTAAATAATTCAAAGTTCATGGAGGCTTTGTTAGGAATGAGTATCCAGTCTTTCCCTTAAAGAGTCAGATTTGGGTCTGCTAAGGTCAACAGGCTCACCAGTATCAATATTTACAGTGATAGTATTCTTATTTAGTTTTCATTATCTCCTGCTAATATAAAATATGTGATAGTTTAAAAGTGGGAAGCCAATATTTGAAATGTCTAATATTCATATTAATAAATACAACAGTAATACTAATATTCATTGAGCACTATTTCACACCTATGTTAGTGGCATTGCACTAAACACTGAAGATGCCTTGCCAAATTAAAATCTTACAACAATCCTACAAAATTGATATTATTGTGCTCATTTTACTATTGAGAAAACCAAGCCTCTAAAATATTGATAAAATTTCCTAGGGGTACATAGTGGTAAGTGTTGGAACAGAATCATTCTGATTTCAATTTAACTTAAGCTAAAATGCCTCCTTCATCAAACAAATATGTATTTTAACATATTCAGAGGAAATGTTTAGGAAACCTTAGAGAAAATAATTTTTCAAACACTGTCACACAAATTAGAACCATGAACTTATATTTTTAATTATTTGTTAATTCTATATCATTCCCATCTGTTTCTTCAATGAAATTAACTGAGGGTATGAACCAGGCAACACTTACTTAGACTTGTTTTAGTAAGTAACAGAAAACTGCAAGTCTCTGTGTTTCCTAATTTGGGCTACTCTTCTCATTTAGTTTGAAATTGCTCTAAAAGGCTTTAGAGAAGGGACAGTCATGAAATTAGATATACGATCATGACTGCCTTAGCAAGCTCTTTCTTTACAGTTCATGGAACACATCTCAATTTGTATTAGCCAACTCCAGATTCATGAGTCTCAACTGCTTCTTACTCAGATGTTTCTGAACCCACCAAATGTAAATAAAGGTGATTCATTTCCAATTCTCCAAGCTCCCATGCAGCCAGTGATTGGAGACTAGAAAACGGCTACTTTTTCACTAATGTAGTGTTGACACCAACTTGTTCTGTAATTACGAAGGTGGTTACATCATGATGAAATTGTAAATTAAACAAGAGGGCATTTTTTGCTTAGGGTAAGTGTTAGGAAAGAGAGAAAGAATAAGATATCTAGTTTCTAACTCATCTCAGACCTGCCACCAAATGGGTAAGTTCAGTCAAGTGTTTTTTCTTTCTTTAGGCCTAAATTTTCCCATATGAAGAGTTGAGGTGTTTGATAGATGCTTTGTGAATGAGTACGGGAATGAATGGACACATAAAGAATCAACTTCTTTGTGATATATTTGTCTGGTTTTGGTATCAGGGTGATCCTGGCCTCATAGAATGAGTTCGAAAGTGTTCCTTCCTCTGCAATTTGTTGGAATAGTTTCAGAAGGATAGGTGTTAATGCTTGTCTAAATGTTTGGTAGAATTCACCTGTGAAGCCATCTGGTCCTGGACTTTCGTTTGCTGGGCATTTTTAAATTACTGATTCAACTTCATTACTGGTAATTTTCTGCTCATAGCAGCACTATTTACAATTGAAGGAAGCAACCTAAGTGTCCATCAACAGATAAATGGATAAAGTAGATGTGGTACATATATATACAATGGAATACTAAGAGTGAAATTTTGCCATTTACAACAACATGAACAGATGTGGAGGGCATTATGCGAAGTGAGGTGGGGAAGTGGGAGGCACAAACTACTGGGGGAAGATAGGTTCATGGATGTACTGTACAACATGGGGAATATAGCCAATATTTTGTAATAGCTGTAAATGGAAAGTAGCCTTTAAAAATCATATTAAAAATTTTTTTAAATAAAATAAAATTCTAAAAAAAAGGAAAGAATAAGGGCTTCCCTGGTGGCGCAGTGGTTGAGAGTCCACCTGCCGATGCAGGGGACATGGGTTCGTGTCCCGGTCTGGGAGGATCCAACATGCCGCGGAGCGGCTAGGCCCGTGGGCCATGGCCGCTGGGGGTGCGCGTCCGGAGCCTGTGCTCCGCAACGGGAGAGGCCACAACGGTGAGAGGCCCGCGTATTGCAAAAAAAAAAAAAAGGAAAGAATAAACTTAGCTGATCTCCAATGTGCTATCAGTTCTAACATCTCAGGATGACCAGGTTTCTTCCTCTGGCTGGGGCCATCGTTTCAGGAGCATGATAGTGGAAGAACCATGGCTGGGATTGAAAGAACTTGGAATGGATTTATTAGCCTATGCCTGGCTTTAACTTGGAGAAATGTCTACAATTCCATGGACTTCTATTCAGAGATCAAGAATTGTAATATCCTAAAATATCAGCTTTGACATGGACAATAGATCATCCAGTCCAACTTTATCATAACATTAGCACCTGCAAGGGAACCTCTGGTGCTTTAAATCATGGAAGAAATAGGCATTTTGAACTTCCTGGCAGGGCCACAGCAGTCAGTAGGGTCTCTGTAGTCCCCATGAGATGATACAACCTACAATCCACTTTATTTCTATGTGGAAGACCAAACTCTCATTTCTCTCCCAGAGTAAATGCCTGAGGAAGTTTTTCTTCATCTTTGCCTTTGATCTGGCCTGGTTTAGAAGATGAATCAGCAGCTTTCCAAAGGCTATGGAAAAGCAGCTCCAATTTAAATCTTCCTCCATTTATACCAGCCCCTGTTCAATGAGCCTAGCTCCTTAGGCTGAGAAGTCCTTGCAGAAAGTCTGACAGAACTTGCAGCTCGAATTTCCAGTCTTGATTACCTAGCCCTCATTTCTCAATGAGCAGTCAATTTTAGTCTACAACTGACCTGTGCCCAGAAGCAGAGTTGCTGGGAGAAAAGAGGCTTTAACCAGGTAAAAGATGGAAGATGGAAGATGAAGTCCACAGAATCTCTACCTTGGTAAAGTAAGGTTGCCACTGTTTGAGGTGTTTAATCACTACTGGACAGTCATGAGATAGTTGGCTTTAATATAAATATCATCTTGCTGCTCTGGTATTATTAAAACTCAGTTATGAAGAGGAAAAGTAAACAAAAAATACATAGCAAATACAAATATAGGACTTTTAAATTTTAAGTAGGAAAAGAATAACTTAAGGTAATTTTTTTCTACTTGTATTCTTGTATACATGTATGCATGCATTTACTCATTCATTCAGCATATACCCATTATACAAACACTGTGCTATGTGCAAGGGATATTTAAAGAACCAGGTTCTGACCTCAAGGAGCTGACAGTGTATAAAAGAGATACATGAGTAAACATATTAAAATATGGTGATGACCTTTTTTTCCCTTACTTCCAACATGCAATTTCCCTCTAAATCTGACACATACCTAGAATTCTTCCTCTTCTCTCCATCTGCACTATTAATACCCCAGTCCAAATCTCTACTGTCCCTTGTCTGGACTACTGAAGTACCTCCTAGTATGTCTCCCTGAATTTGCTATCATTTCAGTCCTAGAATCCACTGTCCACAAATAGCCAGAATAAGCTACTGATCTTTTTAAAACGTATTAAACATATCACTTTACTGCTTAAAATGAGTGGATTTCTGATGCACTAAGAATCGACAACACACAATGTCCTGGACAAGTTTCACCATCAATCTCATCTTCTCCTACCCTTCCATTTGCCCATAAGGCACCAGCTACATCGAACTTCTTTTGTTTTTTCATTGCCCTAAATCTATGCATGGCATACTCCTTCTTGTCATTTAAGCTTCAGCTTAAAGGTCATACCCTCAAAGGTGGCCTTTCTTGACCATACCATCTACAGTCTCCCACTAGGCACTCTCTGCTTAATCACCCGGTCTCATTCTCTTTATGGAACGTAACCTAATACATTTTTATTTGTGTCTTGTCTGTCTTCATGAGAACAGGGGCCCTGTATATCTTGTTTACCATTCCATTCATAGAGCTTAGAACAGAACCTAGCAAAAAAAAAATGGCAGACTTAAGCTTCATGAGGACACAGTACGTGTCTTTCTTGTTCTAGCTGATCCCCAATGACAATATTGCAAAACCATTAGCTGAATGAGGTTTCTAAGAAAGATCCCTCATCCAAGATGATAGATGACAAACATGAAAGACTTCATAAGTGGCATGGGCCTCTCCTCCAAGATGGTGAAACCATAAACATGAGCAAAACATCTTTCTCATATTAGATCCAAAGAGAATAATGACAGAGCAGAATAAAATGTTATCTGTATTTCCTTCTGTTAATAATGACACATATTACTAATGATAATAACATATAAGTTCTAGTAAATAAAATGTGACTCATTGAGAATCATGGTAATTCACAAGAAAAGGTAAAATGTTCTATCCTTAAATTACTCCCTCTGTCGTGTATAAGTTTACATTTTATTTGCGTGTGAATAACTGTGTGCTTCAATCAGAAGAGTGAATATCTACACAAAATCAGTTTCCAATAAAGATCCCTGAAAAGTGCCCATCATTCCAGCCACGTATGTATGTCCCTGACCTGTCCTAATAACTGCAATACCTATATTATTCATGATTCCAAGTTATCACATTGAAATCCCTCTTCTAAGATGAAAAAAATTATACAGGAAGACCCATAAAACTGATCCTTACTTTTGCACAAAACTTTTCAATTTACAAAGAACTGACAAATTTATTACCTCCTTTTATCCTCATAGATACTATTCTTTCCATTTTACAGATGAGTAAACTGAGGCCTAAAAATTAAATGGCTTGTGCAAAGCAAAACAGCTGATGTATGACAAATCCAAGATCAAAATCTGAGTCTTTTAGCTCAAAGGAGAGAACAGAGTGTAGGACCCTAAAATGGTAAGTTTTCATAATGAAATAGTAACAGGACATCAGAAACTGAGGTGCTATAAGAAGCTCTGGCAGTGAAACAGGAGGTTCTGTATATCCAAGTAATGGCCTAGGTGGGGGAGAAACTTTGCCCAGATCTAGATAAAGAGCTTCCAGTAGTCATTTCCTTTCCAAGGCATCTGGCTTCCAAGTTATTCTTTCTCCACTGGGATTAATCCATCACCATATTCAGAGTCATCTTCCAAGTTATTAATCACCTGGGAGCAGTGCTGCTTCAGCAAGAACCCAGCAAAGTGACTGCTAAAAACCAGGAGAGGACAAAAGAAACCTGGAGATGGGCAGCAAGACAGCCAGCCAGAGGAACTCAAAACAGACACAGCAGCAGAGTCAGAGACATCCTAACAGAGGTGTCAGGGATTGACACTTAACTAGGACAGAGAGCAAGTGAGCATGTGGGACCACTGAACAGTTTAAAATCATAATTCAACAACTCCACCACTGCCCAAACTTCACTGTAGGGCAATCCTTAATCCAAAACTTGAAATTAGACTATTCATTTCCAAACTATTAAGTGAAGCCTTCAGTAAATGAAGGCAAAAGATACCCTTACTTAAAATTCAGTTGAAAACAATCTTTGAAGTCCAGCCAGTAGGGGGTATAAATGTCATAGAGTCCATCTACTGCTCTAGGTTGAAACCAGGTAGTGTGTTCTGGGAGATCTGCTTCCCATTCCCAGTGGATAGTTAATGCTGGGGTTCACACTCAGTGACAGGAAGCTTGAGATCAAGAATTGGATCCCATTTGGACCGGTTTGCCTACTGTCTCCCTTGACTGGACACTGACTCCCAACCCTGAGCATGACCACAAACGGAGCCCTGCTCCCACTCAAGGAGCAAAACCTGACCTCACCTACAAACAGCCAGACTTTCTCCTCAAACTAGTCACAGACTGCCAGCTAAACTTGGGCACAGAATTAGCCTTAACCCCAACCAATACTGGGCTCTGATCCTGACCACAGAGTGAAGCAATTCATTAATTCTTTATTCAACAACTATTAAAGTGCCTAATATGTGTCAGACTCTCTGCTGGGCAATAGGGCTATGGTAATAACAAAATATCTATGTCGCACAGATGAAAAGTCAATTAATTGCAATTTTATATGTATTTACTGTGATGATATAACTCCAAACATAAATTGACTCTAGACCTTAGTCACAGATCGAGTCATAACCCTCAGGCATAGACAGAGCCAGAGCTGAGACTGAGTATCTACCCCAAGAGAGAATTTGGAGGAATTATAGGAAGAGCTTCTGAAAACCACTCCAGGCAATACTGGGATTAGGTGCCCAATAAAGACCTGACAAGCTGCAAAAGCAGTCATTCGGTGTGTGGTGATGTGGAGAAACGCCAATAAAGTTTCCCAATGATATTGAAACAGATAGATAGAAACAAATGCACGTGAAGACACTCTCTAGTTTAGTAGCATCTGCCAGGAGTCGGTGATAAAATCTGCTGTGTACACGTTAATTATTAGTGGAGCACAGAGAACAAGATGGAGGCAGAGGGGCTTCCCTGGTGGTGCAGTGGTTGAGAGTCCGCCTGCTGATGCAGAGGACGCAGGTTCGTGCCCGAGTCTGGGAAGATCCCACATGCCGCGGAGCGGCTGGGCCCGTGAGCCATGGCGGCTGAGCCTGTGCTCCGCAACGGGAGAGGCCACAACAGTGAGAAGCCAGCGTACTGAAGAAAAAAAAAAAAAAAAAAAAAAAGATGGAGGCAGAGGGTGGAGAGAACTATAGGATCTAGAGTAATGTGTGAAAAACTATCTAGGAAGGCAATGGGATTTGAAGGGTCAAGACGTAGGGATAGAGAAAAGGGATTCCTTGTAGAGAAATCAGCACATCAAGCTTGGAGTGCACACACTGTGTTTAAAAGGTGAGATGGACATCTTTGGATGAGAAGATCCTTCAGAGGCATGTAAGAGTGAGTGGAGCCATTTTATGGTCAAACTTGAATGCCAGGCAGAGGCCCCTAACAGCAAGGGAACGCGCTTATATATTCAGTTCAGTGTGGAAAACATTTATTAAGGATCAATTATGAGCTTTTTATTCATTTTTGCATACCCAGAACTTAGTTTTCTTTTAGCAATACTCAATTAACATGGAAGGAACAAGAACAAGAGGGAATAAAGGAAGAGAAGAAGATGAGGTTTTCTGGACAGTTCATCAATGAAACCATGATAGTACCATCAAGAACTTGGAAAACTCTCTAGAAAAGGAGATCAATGATTAAACCACCTTGAATTAGTCTCACAAACACCAATTCTCCAGCTTCCACACTGGGATAATGTGGAGTTGTCTTTTTGGCCTCAGGCCTCCCCACATTTTCAGAAATCCTAAAGCAGCAGTTGAGCCTACGAGGTTGAAAGATAGAGAAACTTGTGATGAGAGGCTGAGAGGTAAGATTTCCTCACCTCTGAATTGAATCCCCCAGGGTATAAAAAACAGGCAAAGGTCACTTTAAAAATTCCTTCACCAGATTTCTTTAACTCCAGAAAATTAAACCTGGGCATTGCACCCATTGTCCTACCTGGCTCTGCCAAACAGCCAAGTTACAAGAAAAGGAAAGAAAAGGATAAAAAAGAGAAACTAATTCACTGCAATTGGGGTTAGCCCCACTGAAAGCCTCAATCCATGTTAGCAGCTAATCCAGTTAGTACAGCTTTCATGGCAAGCTCTGATAAATGCTTTAGCCTCTGTTGGAACATCAGGCCCCTGAACTGCTCAGCATTCATGAGGAGATCCATCAATAATGCAGCAGATCTGGCACATGTCCGGCTCATCAACACATTAACCCAAACTGAGACCCCACTCAAGGTCAGAGCCTTCCCAGACACCACTAGCCCTTTTGCTAAATCTCCCCTACTCTAGTACTTCACAGTTTTAAATCACCCAACCCAATCTTGCATTTCTCATCAGTTGCCTTATGTGTGATTAAGCTGCTGTTCCCAACCAGATTATAAATCCTTGAGATTAGGAATTATGCTGTAGATTTCTACAGACAACCCCCAGAAATGCCTAGAACAGAGTTTAGAATAGAGTAGGAGCTCAAAAAGTATCTGCTTTATTGGTTTATTGATAATGTCACCCTCTTAGATACCAAGACTCAATGCATATACCAATGACATGGAGTTTGACTACTGGTCTCCTCCTCTCTGCTAGGTTACCCTGATTATGCTGTGTTGCTTTCTTGGGCCTCTTATAATTTCACCTTGTAACTGGGAATCCAAAGTTTTAATATACCACTCCTAGACAAAGTGCAGATCAAGTATCAATGCAGATCAAATATCAAATATCCAATCCATTTTAAAACATTTTTATTGTGGTAAAATGTATATAAACTAAAAATTACCATTTTAACCACCTTTAAGCATACAATTCAGTGACATTACACGCATTCACAATGTTGTGCAACCATCACCACTATCCATTTACAAAACTTTATCATCATCCAGAAACTCTGTACCCATCAAACAATAATTCCTCCTTTTTCTCTCTCCCAGCCCTGGTAACCTCTAATCTGTTTTCTGTCTTTATGAATTTGCCTATTCTAGGTACTTCACAGGAATAGAATCTTACAATATCTATCCTATTTCGCTTAGCATAATGTGTTTAATGTTTATAAGGCTGGAGGACAGAAAGCTCATGTTGTAGTATGTATCAGAATTTCATTCCTTTTATGGCTTAATATTCCACTGTATGCACATTTTGTATATCCATTTATCTGTTGATGGAGACTTGGGTTGTTTCTACCTTTTGGCTATTGTGAATCATGTTGCTATGGACATTGGTGTACCAGTATCTGTTTTTAATCCTTTTGGGTGTTTACCTAGAAGTGAAATTACTGGATCACATGGTAATTCTATGTAATTTTTTCAGGAACCACTAAACTGTTTTCCTGAGCAGATGAACCATTTTACATTCTCACCAGCAATGCAGGAGGGTTCCAATTTCTCCACACCCTCACCAACACTTTTGAGTTTCTAGTTTTTTGTTTTGTTTTGTTTTGTTTCATAATAGCCATCCTAAGGGGTATGATGTGCTCTCTCATTGTGGTTTTGGTTTTCATTTTCCTAATGATGTTGAGCATCTTTTCCTGTGTTTACTGACCATTTATATATCTTCTTCAAAGAAATATCTACTCAAATCCTTTGCCCAGTTTTTAATTGGGTTATTTTTTGTTGTTGAGCTGTAGAAGTCCTTTATATATTCTGGACATTAACCATTTATCCGATATACGATTTGAAAATATTTTCTCCCATTTTATAGGTCTTTCTAATCTATTTTAATGCCCCTATCCATGCTATCATTATCCCCATTTGACAGATGAGGAAACTGAGATTCAAATTGATGACAGAATGAACAGAAAGGTTTTCCTATTAGCATTTATCCATAGAAGCTCTCTTATCACAAAAGATCATATCAACTAATTCACACTAAAATGTTAAATGACTTACGTCTAAGCAGGCTTTCTACACTATTAAAGGCTGTGCATTTATCCAGTGGAATCTCTTTCATGGTAGAAGTTACAGGCGACAAAGTCAAGGATAGTTTAGGGTTGGTTGGGACAAGCCAAATTATTCTAGGTAGGTAATTGTTTATTTTGCTCATAAGGAAGCACAATTCTTACAGAAGCCTCCTGACTACCGAATAGGTAAAGAAAAAAAGAGCCCTTCTTGACAAACTCAGCCAAAGGACTACCCACCAGTGGGAAAGCACAAAACAAGGTAGGATGAATGAGCAGCTCTCTCAGATCTTATTCTAACTATGTGACCTTGGTCATTTCAGATGTTACTTGGAGACCAGTGTTTAGCTGTTATGGACTGAATTGTGTCTTCCTCCAAATTTCTGTGTTAAAAGTCTTAATCCCTAATGTGATGGTACTTGGAGATGATGCCTTTGAAAGTAAATTAGGATTAGATGGGGTCATGAGGATGGGACCCTGGTCCAGTGGGATCGGTGTCCTTATAAAAGAAGGAGGGACACCAGAGCTCTCCCTCGACATGCACACATCAGGGAAAGGCCATATAAGGATGTAGCAAGAAGGCAATCATCTGAAAGCCAGGAAAAGAGACCTCATCAGAAACCAAATTGGCTAGTCTCCAGAACTGTGAGAAAATAAATTTCTGTTGGATAAACCAACCACTCCATGGTATTTTGTTATAGCAGCCCTCACTGACTAATATATTAGCTAAACAATCTTCAAGGTCTTTTCCTTTCTTCTAGGACTTATTTTTCTGTTAGATGACTATATAATGGCATTCCAACTATGGGTCACCTAATGCTACTTCATCTGCCTAGTAAGCAGTTCTACCTCTGATAGAAGGATCAATGACTTAACACAGCCCAATGGGTGAAGTCAGGAAGACACCTGGTCTGCAAGCTGTGCACATGTTTTATCAACACTGACACAAGTAAAATACCTGGGTCATTGCAATGACTTCCGTCTTTGGCTACTGTATAGACTGAAAAAACACAGGATAGGCCTACCACCAACATGTTGAGTTTTGCCCTGAGGTCACATGATTTTTTCATTCTTTACCTTGAATTACTATAATGCTGAGGACTTTAGATTTACAAGTAAAATTACAGGTTTTAAAGTCAGACCCTGTACCACTAGCAGGCTGGATAACTTCAAGAAAGTAAATTAATCTCTCTTAGCCTTATTTTGCTCATCAGGAAAACCCTGGTTACAATAACTGGAATATATTAATATAACAAAATATGTAATGTAATAATAGTAGAATATTATTCTATTATAAGAAAAAATACAATAAGTCATAGAGTCAAGAGAAGTTCTAATTCCAGTAATAATAGAGTAGCTTGTATTGCACTAACCCAGTTACAGATGATGATAACTGTAAATGAAATGCTTTAAGGCACTGAGAGTGATCAAAAGCAGGCAGAAATTGGAGTGTACTCTATCCATGAAAGAAGAAAACAACATGGGGCAAGATCCATATTCATTTAGCTTTTTTCCTGAGGGCATTCTCTGGTCTACATGGTCCAGACTGGTTAATAGTCAAGCAGAACACTGCAGTCTCATTGGCTAAAGGTGTCTGAAGATTTCAGTGATACCAGAATGGCTACAAATTGATGGAGAAAATCCAGGAAAGCAAGAACTTATGTAAGAGGAAGCACCAAAACCTGAATATAAACACCTCTCAAATCTTTGGCCAGCTCCAGAATAGGACTCATGAGGAACTCAAGCAGAAATCAACAGTGGAAGGCAATACGCCTAGAGTGATATTTCAGATTCTGCTCACTTCAGAGGAGACAGAACTTGCAGGTTTAACCATGCCATGTTAGAAATGCTTGATAAATGACTTGGGCTTTCCATTAATGCTCCAGAAAACCTGTAACACAGGGTAAAGGTAATTTCTCAGGATTAAGGGATTCTCTCCAGGATTAGGAGCAAACCAGAAACATACATACCCTACAAATGTATAAAATCAACCCCTCACATCCGAAAAAGAATATATATATATGTGTATATACATATATATATATGTGTGTCTGTATACGAACAGAATCACTGTGCTGTACACCTGAAACTAACACAACATTGTAAATCAACTATACTTCAATAAAAAAATTTTTTTAGTCGCTCACAAGTTTAACATGATCATTCAGTAACTTAACTGCCTGGTAAAACAAATCCTGACAAAGGAAAATTTTTTAAATATAAAATATACAATGTATCATCCACAATATCCAATTTTATTATCTGTGAGAAGAAAGAGGAAAATGTGACTCATAGTCAAGGGGAAAGGTAAGCAATAGAAATAGACACCCAGAATATCCCTGATGCAATTATCAGACCAGGACATTAATGTAAATATTAGAAATATGTTACAAAACTTAAAGGGAAAAAATGGTGTTAATGAACAATGAGAGGGGATTCTCAAAAGAAAAATTTAAATTATAAAAAAGAACCAAGTGATAATTCTAGCACTGACAATATTAGATACGAAATATTCATTTAACGGAATTAACAGCAGAATGGAAACCAAAGGCAAAGGGGTTAGTGAAGTTTCTCTCTGTTCTCAACTTTAAGAACAGAGAGAAAACGACTGGGAAAAATAAGAACAGAGTCTCAATGACCTGTGGGAAAACATCTAGCAGCCTAACATGTATAATCAGAGACTCATAAGGAGATAAAAGAAAAATGAAGAAAACATATTTGAAGAGATACTGGCTGAAAACTTCTCAAATACTATGAAAAAAGATCAAATCAGAGATCAAAAAAATTACTACAAGTCCCAAGCAGGATCAATATAAAGAAAACCACATGTCAGAATCAAACTGATAAAAGTGAAAGATAAAAAGAAAAATCTTAAAAGTAACCAGATACAAAAGGCACATTACATAAAGGAGATAAAAATATCATGATGGCTAATTTTTCATCAGAGGTTAGATACACCAGAAGCCAATGGAATGACATCTTTAAAGTTCTGAGGAAAGTAAAATTGTCAATCTATAAATCCATATCCAGTGAAAATATCCTTTAAAACTAAAGATAATTATTTTAAAATTTCAGATAAATAAATGTTTGGGGAATTAACTGTTAGTAGATCTGTTCATAGAAGTGGCAAAGGAAGTTTTTCAGGGTGAAGATAGATAACACTGAATGAAACCTTAGATTTCTAGAAATACAGAATCCCCCAAATGGTAAGTATGTGGATAAAAAATGAAATCTAGATGTTTATCTTCTAATTTATTTAAAAGATAATTGATGAATCATGGATTAAAATTTAAAACTATAATATAGAAAAAAATTCTTTGCAACTTGAGCTAGGGAAAGATTTCTTAGATACAACATGAAAAGCATGGTTTATACAAGAAAAAAAATGATAAATTAGATTTCATCAAAATTCAAAACTTCTGCCGTGCAAAGGACATTGTTAAGAGAATGAAAAGACAAGCCACAGGCTAGAGGAAATATTTGCAAAACACATATCTGACAGAGGACTTGTATCCAGAATACATAAAGAGCCTTCAAACCTCAATAAAAGTGAACGAGCCATTTTTTTTAATTGGACAAATGATTTAAATAGGTGTTTCGACAAAGACATATGGATGGCAACTAAGCATATGAAAAGAGACTCAACATCACTAGCCATTAGAAAAAATGCAAATTAAAACTACAATACAATTCTACTACACATCTATTAGCATGACATTCCTGTCCCCCCATAAAAAGGAAAAAAGAAAAAGAGTACCCACAACAGAGAACAACTACAATTCTCAAAGGTTACTGGTAGGAGTGCAAAATGGTACAACCATTTTGCAGCAGAATTTGGTAGTTTTTTATAAAGCTAAGCATACACTTATCATACACATAAACTTACTATATGACTCCAGCAATTCACTCAGATATTTACCCCAGAGAAATGAAAATTTATGTAGACACAAAACCTCTACAAAAATCTTTATAGCAGCTCTTCATTCATAATAAGAAAAACTCCTGATAGATGCAACAATATGGATGACTCTCAAAGGTCTTTTGCTAAGTGAGAAAACTGGTCTCAAAAATTAAATATGTTACTCCATTTATACGACGTTCTGGAAAAGGCAAAACTATAAGGAGAGAGAACACATCAGTGATTGCCAGGGCTGGAGTAAGAAGATGGTTTGGCTGTAATAGGGCAGCACAAAGAAAGTTTTTCAGGTGATGGAACTATTTGATATCCTGATAGTGGGATAGTTACACAAATCTATGCACAGTTAAAACTCACAGAGTTAGAGGCTTCCCTGGTGGCACAGTGGTTAAGAATCCGCCTGCCAGTGCAGAGGACACGGGTTCGTGCCCCGGTCTGGGAAGATCCCACATGCCGTGGAGCGGCTAGGCCCGTGAGCCACAACTACTGAGCTTGAGCATCTGGAGCCTGTGCTCTGCAACGGGAGAGGCCGCGACAGTGAGGCCCGCGCACTGCGATGAAGAGTGGCCCACGCTCGCCACAACTGGAGAAAGCCCACGCACAGAAACGAAGAACCAACACAGCCAAAAATAAATAAATAAATAAATAAATAAATAAATAAATAAATAAATTTATATATTAAAAAAAAACTCACAGAGTTATATACCAGTAAAAAGTCAATTTTACTATATGTAAAGTTAAAACATAATTTTTTTTAAAAAGGAAAAACACACTTATATACCACTGCATACCTACTAGAATAGCTAAAATTAAAAATATCAACACCACCAAATACTGGCAAAGATGTGGACCAAATGGAACTCTCATGTATTGTTGGGTAGGAATATAAAATGGTCCAACCACTTTGGAAAACTATTTGGCAATTTCTTAAAAAGTTAAATATATCCCTACCTCATGACCCAGCAGAAAAGAAAATCCATATCAATCAAAACACTTATACAAAAAAATGTTCAACTTTATTTGTAACACCCCCAAACTGGAAACAACTATCAACAAGTGAATAGTTTTAAAAAAAAATATGGTTACATTCATACAATAGAATACTACTTGGAAATAAGAAACAAGCTAGTAAAACCTACAATAATATGGATGAATCTCAAAAACATGCCGATTTAAGGAAGGCAGTCTCAAATTCTAACACACTGTACAATTTCACATATGTTTAGTCTTTGAATAGGCAAAATGAATATATGATATTAGAGAGCAAAGCAGAGGGTTCCTCTGAGCAGAACGGAGACTGACTAGCATGGGGCACACAGGAACTTACTGGGGTGATGCAAATGTTCTCTCTCTGTATCTTGATTGGGATCATGGTTACCTGGAGATTAGCTAGCTAGCTAGCCAGCTAGATAGATAGATAAAAACTTATCAAATCGTACACATAAGACTTGGGGATTTCACTATATGTACCTTTTATTTACATAAAAATACAAAATAATACACGTAGAACACCCAGCCCCAGTGCCTTGGACTGTTAGCATTCAGTGAATGCTAACTACTTTGTTGGCGTTCTTTGTCTATCCATGCCACATTCACAGCTGAGAAATGGGAACTCCTGAGGATGGCCATATGATCTCTTGACATTTGCATTTGCATTCAGTGTCTAGCATAGCGCTGACACTCCAAATGATATTTGCTGAATGGAAAGAATGGATTCAATTCAGGCAATTATAAGCGAAGGTTTTCCATCCTAACCTCCCACTCAGTGCATAAACACTCACCCCTCTTAGCCTTCTTGCATGAAGTCACGTAATCTGGGTTTTACTTTTACCATGGCAGGGCAAGCATCACTTCATAAAGCAAACTAGTACTTCATTGTTGTGCAGCTTATGTTGAGCAAAAAAAAAGAAAATCCCTTTCGCTAATATTGACCTGTAGGCCTACCAGGGACCTTGCCGTGCAATTATAGCCTCTCTTCCTATAATTGCACCCCAACGGCAGGGGTGCCATTGGTCCCTGTGGACCAGGGAACAGGGCTAGGACTAGTGTGAGGTACGGTATGTGCCTCAGGTGCAACATTTAAGGAGGAGCCCAAAACTCAGTAATCAAGATAAGTAATATTTTAACACAATATTTTAAGAAATCAAACAAGCAAACTACAGAGCACAGAACAAACCACAGCCCATCAGGGCAAACCTCGAAAAGCTTAATCAAGATTTTAGGGCTAAACCAAAGGATTACATTTCAAGCTTCACCAAACCACAGCCTATTTTTTAAGGGATATTTTTGTTTCTTCTTTAACAACCCAGAAGCTAAGGCCTCCTATGCAGGAATAACAAATGAATCCACCTCCCAGTGTGCCCTGAAGGCTGCTTTGCCATCAAGCAAACTTGTAGTCAGTCTTCGAGCAATAAAGTAGCCTCAAGGACTATAGTTTACTGTTTTTGGAAAGTGACAAACAGACCTCCTGGAGCAAAGATGTACTTAACCGGCTGTGATCTTACCTGGCCATTTCAGGAGAAGCAAGGTGAAGAGAGGTTAATGTCAAGGCTGCACTTGATGCTTCATTGCTCTCCCTGTCCTTTCATTTTTCTCTTCTCTCATTTGTAAGCATCAAAAGCTCAGCTCTCCTCAGAGCTACCATTTCCTCAGTACCTGCCAAGTGCTGGGCACGGCGCTTGGTCCTTGTTATAGATATGTCTTAATCATCACAACGGCCTCACAAAGGAAGTATTATTAGTTATTTCCATCTCTCTGAGACTCAGAGATATGGAGTATCTAGCCCAAGGTCACACAGCTAACTTTGGTGGCAGGACTAGTTGTCAAATCTGCATTTCTCGGAGGTCTTTTCAACATGCCTCACACAATGGCCTTGGACCTAGTTCCTGGGGCAGTATTTCTCCAACTTCATCTAATCATTGTCGCCTTGATTTTTGTCATATCTGTGTTCTATTACCATCATCTGCACTACAATGTGCGTAAGATTTTTTAATAAATCAACTCATATTTATTTAAATAAATTTTGAAAAGAACTTATTTTTAAAGAAGTGTTAGATCATTGCGTGAATTGAAAATGAATATGATTTGTCATGTGTGCAAATCCACACAATGAAAACAAAACAGTGTTAACAAATTCTGGCCAGGCACTCTTGCCTCCCACAAGGCACTCTTGCCTTGCTCACATGCTGTGAGCCTGAGGCCTGCACACTCTCCTAAATAAGGGACATTGGCAAGTGCTAGACAGGTGGTGATGTCAAATTCGAATCCAACAGAGACTTTCCCTTGAATGCAATCAGAAGAGTTTTAAGGGAATTAAAGAGAATTACCTTCTCAGAGTTTGAATCCATGTTACTTAATCTCATGTCTCGAAGACACCGAAGTTCACTTTGAGTACCACCCATGGCTGGTGTGCCTCACACTCTCAAAAGCACTACAGAATTATTTAGAAGGTATCTCAGTCACCACGATGAAAGGCTTTAGGGTGACAGGAAGTTGGAAGACCTATTTTCTTGCCCAGTCTCTACCATAGGCCAGAAATGGGATCTGAGGCAAATTATGTCAACTTTCTGAACCTCAGTTTCCCTACCCAAAAGGAAGAGAGCTATTCGTTCTTTTATTTTACAATCCTTTC
The DNA here is from genome assembly GCF_964341445.2 of Mesoplodon mirus. Lineage (NCBI taxonomy): Eukaryota > Metazoa > Chordata > Mammalia > Artiodactyla > Ziphiidae > Mesoplodon > Mesoplodon mirus. The sequence goes on from NC_138980.1 coordinate 55,765,066, forward strand.
CAGAACTAAAATTCTCTAACTTTAGTTTCATCTTCCCTGTTTATATTGTTTTCCCAAAATCCTGTTACTTAAATTTATTTTTGTGAATTAAAGCTCTGTTGTCCCTGTGTTTAACTGTGGTATAAGACAAATATAATACGTAACTTAACAATGGTAAGATTTGAAAACCTTAATGGTTATCAGTCTGTCACATTGCTTTAGATTATTACTTAGGTAGAAGGTCCATCAGCTTAAATTCACTATTTGATTCAAGTGTGACACCAAAAAAATATCCAGAGCCAGACAGATGAATTCCAGAACTGGTTCTGTGCCTTACATGCTGTGGGTCCTTAGGCAAGTATCTTAACCTTTCTGACCCTGTGCCTGTATTCATAAACCTGGTTAAACAATTCTTATCCGCTCCCATTTTATAGAGCTGTTGTGGGAACAAAGTGATCTCATTGATGAGAAAACACTTGGAAAAAACCACCCAAGTTTCATGTGTCACAGGATTGTTCTTACTGTCAAATGAAATAAGAGATGTGAGGGCACTTTGATAGTCTTATATAAATTGTCAGTTGACCTTGTACAAGTCAGTTAGTCTCTCCTGGCCTATTTTCTCATTTAAATGATAAGCCCACTTAGGCCCCTTTTACCACTAAAATGTGATGATTCAAGGATTGATTTATTGTCATGTATGATTACTGTTCCCTCACAACCTATCTGCCAGGATCAAAGAAAAATAGATGATAAAGAAGGACCAGAGCCTAAAACAAAAGGAGCACAGGATTAGAGGCAGAAGTTCTGGGTTTATGCTTCAGCTTTGCCATGCCCCAGGTCTGTGGCCTTAGGCAAGTTCCTTCCCCTTATAGAGTCTCCACATCCTCATGAATGAAAAGAAAAGTTGGGTTAAATTAATGTAAAGCAGTCCTTTGTTATTTATGCCTCTCTAGTGTCTATGCCTCCCTTTTCAGTAATGACTCCCCAGTATTCCTCTGGGGAGCCAGCCCTACCTAGTCCTCATCCAGGGGTTCATGTGGCACTGACCTTATTCCCTGGAGCTCCATGATCCCTGGAACAAATGATCAAGGCCTGGCCAAGGCTGGTTCCATTTTCCTGGCCATGGTGATTGACTCAGGGATGAGCACTGATCCAAAATGGTCCAAGGAAACCATATCCCTGGCTCTGCTGGAACTATTAGGAAGGAGCAGCTTTTCTCCTAACAGGATTACTGGCTATAAAGATGATACAGTCTTCCTGGTGGGCATCTGTCTCCCACGTGGGAAGAGGCTTCCTGAGAATAAAACCAACTCAGAGAAAAGCAAAGAGCAATGGAAATCCCTGATGACAACATCTGGGCTCCTGGATCCAGCCCTGTCTGAGGACATATACCCAGAGTTACCTAAACCCACAAATTATCTTTTCAGCTAAAGCAAGCTCAAGCTGGGTTTCTGTCACATGCAACTGAAGCGTTCTGATGGATACAAAGAAGTTTTCAAATTTGCCATGTAGAGTCCCTAGGGGTGCCATGATGGCCACTGAAGCAAGGCTAGGGCAGCCCAAACTAACTGGCAGGGATATTAGGCCCATGGGCCCCATTTAAACAGAGAACCTTCTCCTTTATTAGTTTTATGTACTGGGATGCATGTGGCATTTGCTTTGAGGACAGGCTCCAAGGATACTAGACCTCTTGGTTTCCTTGAGATCTCTCTTCCTAGAACCCAAACTAAGAAACTTTGAGGGGCAGGGGTTCTTGATCTTAACCCCTGCGAGGGTAGGAGACAAAATTCAAAGGCCTAAAAATGGGGGGTGCAGTGTCGACAACTGACGAACATTTTCCATGTTTAAAAAAAAAAAAAAGCACAGCTCAACCCAGATGATGGCTGCCATGTGAGCCCAAGAGTGCCAAACATTTTAATTTTTTAAAAGAAGCCAGATCGCTGGATTTTTATGTGGAAACTTCTGATTTTGTTTTTGAGAAACTAATTTAATAAAAGTTTAAATTGCCTTTAAGCCAAGCAAGATACATCTGCAAATTAAATTCAAAATATAAATGACTCTATCTCTTCCTTACTACAAGCAGGGACACTTTTCAGTGGGTCTCTGAGTTCCATGACATCATATGACAAATTTAATGTGAATGTGTATATATGTGTTTTCCTGGGAAAAGGTCCAGAGTTTTGAATTAGATTCTTCTAAGGATTTCTATAACCCAGAAAAGGTGAAAAATATCTGATCAGGAGACGATTATCCCAGAAACGTTACCAACTGCATGAGCGTGTCCATGCACGTGAGTGTAAGCATGTGTGTGTGTGTATTTTGATGGGACATCGTCTCTCCAATATTCTTTTCTTTCAGAGCTAAAAGGTCAATTCCTCCTCTCATTTCCCTCACTCTCCCCCCATCGAGAAAGAACATTATATTACCATCGGTATTTACTGTGCTCAGCCAGGAGAGAAAGCAACGGTTCACGGGCCATTAATCCAGCTTTAACCCTCGGCAGAATTTACTTCTGCCCACCCTGGGACAAGGCAGGTCACGGAGAAGCATACTTGTTCTTGTCTGAGGTGGGGCAGGGCCGTTACAGGACTGGTACACAGCATCTGGCTTGAGGGAGTTGGTCTTATTTGCTCTTTTTCACCACGAGCAACTGATACCAGAAGAGACTCATTTGTTGTCTCACTCTTTTGCTCATTCATTCATTCATTTATCAAATAAGCACACTGAGGACCTCCTATAGACAGAATTGTGTTGGGGCCCAGGAATACAGAGATTCTGTCCCTACCTTAGAATTCATAGGTAAGTTTAGAATGGATGGATGGATGGATAAATGGAAGGAAGGAAGGGAGGGAGGGAGGGAGGGAGGAAGGAAGGAAGGAAGGAAAGAAGGAAGGAAGGAAGGGGGGAGGGAGGGAGGAAGGAAGGAAGGAGGGGGGGAGGGAGGGAGGGAAAAAGAAAGAAAGAAGACAGACCTCTAGATACATGTTTTTTTACCTTTATCTTTACAGGGGGAATTGTCAGATTCAAATGAAATCATGCCTGAGGTGTTTTTCATGCAAATAGTATAATAATAAGTTTCACACATGTGAAGAGATGCCTAATATGAGACCTAACTAACTAAAATCAAAGCATCCTGCAGTTCGTGAAGCATAGAGAAGGAATCTCTATTAGCACAGGTAACCCAGTGGCAAAGAAAAGACCTATACTTTACAGATGAATAAACCCAAACTCCATGTCAAGCTCTTCTTTTTGCTAAAAGGCTGAGGCTAGAGTAGGGCTGTTGTCCAGTCTCCTGAAGGTCATTTTCATTAAATACTCATTGTGTCTCTTAAGGGAACTTGGGGATGCTATTTTTATTTTGGGTGAGACCTTTTTTTGGTGTGTAGGGCAGGATTGTTCTGTATAATATAAGAGAAATGGCATCCCTATCTACTAAATGTCAGCAGTGCTCCCCCTCCACTGGGACCAACCAAATGACCACACCAATTCCAAATGTCCCCTGGGGGGAGGGGCAACACTGCCTTAGAATCCTGTTAGAAACAGACTCACAGACTTAGAGAATGAACTTAGGGTTACTGGGGGGAAGGGCAAGGTGGCGGGGGAGGGATAGACTGGGAGTTTGGGATTGACATGTACACACTGTTATATTTAGAATAGATAACCAACAAGGACCTACTTATAGCACAGGGAACTCCGCTCAGTGTTCTGTAATAACCTAAATGCGAAAAGAATTTGAAAAAGAATATATATATATATACATATATATGTATACACACACATATGTATAACCAAATCACTTTGCTGTACACCTGAAACTAACACAACATCGTTAATCAATATATTCTAGTATAAAATAAAAATTAGAAAGAAAGAACCCCTGTTAGAAAAAGGGTTATAAGAATGGCCTATGGTCATTTCAAGATTTTCATTACAAGGCCCCTACCCATAGGAACAACCTTATCCCATCACACCCCATTTCCCACCCTACCCTTACTCACTCTACAAATACTCCCTGGTGAGCCCCATGTGCCAGACACTACTCTAAGAGCTGAAGACATAGCAGTGAACAAGACAGACAAGATCCCAGCCCTGTGGATATTATAATCAAGTCAGGAAAGGCAGCCTAAAATAAAGTGAACTAATAAATATATTCTTTCAGGTAGTGCCACGTATGAAGAGAAAAAATAAGAGAAGTAAAAGAGTGAGTTACCAGCTGAGGGAGGGGAGACAATTGTCATTGACGTGGGTGTCAGAGGAGGCCTCTCTAAGGAGGTGGCATCTGAGTCAGGAAAGCGGCCATGCAAAGAACTGGGGGAGAGAGTCCTAAGAGAGGGAAGCGCTAACACAAAAGACCTGAAGCAAGAGCGGCCTGGTATGTCTGGGGACTGGCAGGAAGGACAGTGTGGCTAGAACAGGGTAAACAAGGCAGAAGTAAAGGAGAGGAGGTCATAAATGTTGGCAGGGGCCCAATCATGGAGGGCCTCATGGTTTCCCAAGCACTAGCTCTTCCATCTCCCTGGAACGCCCTTCCCAGTTTCTGTAATTTCCTCCAGAAAGCTTCCCTTGGTCTCCCTAGGTTACAACCAACTATAGCCTTCTTTCTTTCTTCTACCATACTTTATATATATTATGCTTGATGGCTAAGGGAATTGGCTCTGGAGCCAAACCACCCCCTGTCACTAGCTCTGTATCCTTGGGCAAGTTACCTAACTTCTCTAGGCTTTGGTTTCCTCCTCTTCAGAACTGGGGAAAATACTAGTGCCCTTGGGTACTACTAGGTTAGGATGAGGATTAGATGAGTTAATGTGAGTGCTTAGAATAGTGCCTTACACACAGTAAGTGTTCAATCAATGTTGTTATAAAAAATTGTATTACATTCACTTACTTCTTCATCTATCTTTCCAGATAAATTCTAATATCCCTTGAAGGCATGACATGGGTCAAATATCTCACACATGTGTCCTCCATAACTAATATGTACCTGACACATAAGATGCCCAGAAAGATGGTATAAGGGGAGGAGGGACAGGAGGAAGGAAGGAAGGAAGGAAGGAAGGAAGGAAGGAAGGAAGGAAGGAAGGGAGGAAGGGAGGAAGGGAGGAAGGGAGGAAGGGAGGAAGGGAGGAAGGGAGGAAGGGAGGAAGGGAGGAAGGAAGGAAAGGGGAGGAGGGAGGGAGACAAAGTATTAGAAAGCAAAACAAAAAAGGTTTTACACTTTTCCAAGTGTTTTGGCATCATTTTTCTTATTTCATCTTCATAGCAACTCAGTGAGCTGGCAGAGAAAGAGTTGCTTGTCCCATTTCACAGATAGGAAAGTTGAGTTCCAGAGATGTGAATGACCCACCCTTCACAGTGAATGACTGAGCCCAGAGGGCTCTCACCATACACTGACTACATCTATGCCTAGGATATCCTCACTGGCAACAAAATCAATAACTGGACTTCTTCTGTTTGTAAAGGGCTTTATGTTTATGAAATACTTTTAAATCAATATTTATTGGAGCTTTACCACATTCCACTGAGGTGGTCAAAGTTGGCTCTTTCCATTTTCCAGAAGAGGGGATCAGCATCCAGAAAGCTTACACCTCCCATATAGTTGGCATTAGTGCTACAACTAAAGCCCAGGCTTCCTGGCTCCCAGTCCAGGGCTCTCTCCATTCCAGCACGATCCCCCAGGCCGAGGGACAAGCGACCCAGGCATGTGTTCCTAGGGCAGGGTCTCAATTTGTTTGGACTCCTCTTCTCTAACTGTTTGGGCCTGTTTCCTCAGTACTCATAGTCCATATTCATTAAAATAGAGAAAAAGCATTCACTGTCTAACAAATATCTGGGTGATGTTCAAAAACGGTCGGAACCCTGTTCCTGTGCCAATTTCTATTCTAGGCATAGTCAGTGACTCACTGGTGACCTTGGACGAAAAAGAGGTAACCTTTATTCCTCTCACAAGTTTCTGTTTCTCAGAACCCAGAGTCACAAGCAACACAGTTTCTGACAAGATTTCCCCATTGCCCAAAGTCTGAACGAGCCCTCCAGAGATCACGGATCTGGCCCTCTACCATTTGACAGATTTTGACAAACCAATTTCAAGCTGAAGCCATCAGCCGGAAGGATCACCTGAGACTGATAAGTACACTGAGTTAACATTTCAGTGGTTTTCCCAAGATCTCTTAGCCAATGAGGAGCTGGGGTGTGACCAGGACACACCTCGTGATTCTCAATGCAATGCTGATGGCAAACTCAGTGTCTTTGCTAGGTATGCCTAGAAGAAAGTATACAGAATCTTCTGGATCTTCCATATACCAAGGGATCACATGCTACAGAACCCTGTATTGGTCCAGTGGGAAAAAGGATCAAATGGACTTGACTTGTCCTTTTCTCAGTATGTGAAGAAACTACTCCAGAATGAAATACTGTAGGCAGGCAGAACATTCAACCAACATTTACTGAGTGTCTACTGAGTCAAGTATGGTGTTAGGTGACAGGCAAATAGCTTTGAACAAGTGAGTGCCTGCCCTCTTGGAGCTTACAGTCTAGTGGAAGAGGCAGACATCAACCAGACAATCACACAAATAAGTATTGAAATATAATTGGGCTAGATGCTGTGAAGCACAGGAGTGAAGAGAGCCTATAACAGGGGACCTAAGTCTGGAGGATCAAGGATGGCTTCCTTGAGGAAGTAATGTTTAAGCTGAGCCCTGAAAGGTAAGATGGAAGGAAAGAGCTTTCTAGGCAGAGGGAGAAACACATCCAAGGACCCTGAAGCACGAAGAAGCGTGGAACACCTGAGAAACTGAAAACAGATCATCTCTATGGATGGAGAAGAGTGGAGGTGTAAGGAGGGGTGATTGACAGGCAGAGCACAGAGTTTGCAAGACTCAATAGGTAACAGCAAAAAAAAAAAATGGCTCTACTCTTGACTATGTCTTCCCATCAGGTTGCCCACCCCATATGGAAACATCTGGAGGAAACAGGGCCTGAGCCCACCATGCAGAGTGATTCAGAAGGTACTAGAACTCATGTGCTTGAGAAATAAAGAAGAAGAAATTTCTAAGTACCCCTTTGTTATCTTTCCTAAAGCCAGAGAAAACAAAGTATTCAATGCAATGGCTTGACCTATTAAGAGCCTTCATTCACAACCAACTCAGTGATGCAAAGCCCAAATGCTCCACAATCCACAAAGCCAAAGAGCCAAGTGGATCTTTGTTGGTACTTTTTGCTATCATTTCCCAATCCCTAAGACACAGAGACATTTTACTTCTATTTGACTTTTAATGATAACTACAGAAGATCAGATTAGGAAAGACTCTTAGAAGACTGATGATGATAATTTCACAGACCAGCGTTTTATATATATACATATAGATATACACGTATATATACACATATATACATACACACTCACATATACATATACGCTTTCTCTTAGTGAGGGTCTGATCTAGTGTTCCCAGTAATTTATTTTGTTAAATAAGGACATTTTAAAAACAAAACCAAACATGTTCCATCTATGTGTCATTACCACTTAATTTAAAGGGAGGTACATTTTGACCAAAAATTTTAGGAGAGAAAGGAGATAAACTTGAATTAAGGGTAGACTTTCCTCAGAAAGAAGAAATGATAAATTTATACCAACAGTTTCACCACGGGCAGGCAGGCAGGCCAACGCTGGAAACCACTGCCCTAGAGCTCTACTGTCCAATACTGTAGTCACTGACTACTCATGGCTGATGAGTACTTGAAATGTGGTGAGTTGAAATTAATACACGAGGTCTCAAAGATTCAGTAAGAAAATTGTAAAATATCTCATTAACATTCCTACAGTGATTGCATGTTGAAGCCATATTTTGGATATACGGGTGACACAAATTATGAAAAATTATTTTCACTTGTTGATTTTTACTTTTTTAAATGTAGCCATTAGGAAATTTACAATTATCTATGAGGCTTATGGTGTATTTCTATCAGACAGTGCTGGCCTAGAGCAACTCTTCCATTATACAGGTGGAGAAATTCAAAGACAGCATCTTTGTACAAAGTAAACAGCAAAACAACAACAACAATGAGGGCAGTGGGATAGGGATATGGTTGAAAGGGCATCACGTGGAGATTAGCGAGACCAGGGCTCTGGTTGTGCCCTGCCCCCCACATCTACTGTGTGAGCTGAGGGAAGTGGCTCTCCCTCTCTGGGCTTCCGTCTCTTCACCTCTAAGATGAGGGAAGTGGGTGGGGTAGAATCTGAGGTCTCTGCCACTCTGACCCTCTCCCCCTTCCGCCTCTGGGCAGGCCATCATTCAGACTACCCAGGATTGGAGGTTAATTTTCCAGCTTCACAAGAATCCCCAGAGAAGAAGCCCTGGAGAACCCTGTGGCTGACACATGTCAGAGTGTCACAATATTGATGATGTTCTGTGAGAACACAAGAGGCCACCTGCCTCCAGAGCTGAATGTGTATATGTGTAATATGAACAATCGCCGAGGCAAAGCTGTCAGTCTCCTTCCTCAGCACCGAGCTCTCCTTTGACAGCAGAGGCTAAGGAGTTGAGGAAGAAGGAAGAAGGAAAATATTTAGGGAGCATTTACTCTGTACCCAAAACTGAGCAAAGTTATTTGTTATTGGTTGAATTATGCACCCATCAAAAAAGATATATTGAAGCCCTAACTCTCAGTACCTCAGAACATGAGCTTATTTGGAAATAGGGTCTTTACAGAGATAATCCAGTTAAAAATGAGTAGTTAGAATGATCCATAATCCAGTATCACTGGTGTCCTTATAAAAGGGGGAATTCAGACACAGAGACAGACACACACATGGAGGGAAGATGATGTAAAGACACCCAGGGAGAAGACAGCTTTGTGACTAGAGTAATGCATCAACAAGCCAAGGAATATCAAAGATCGCTGGCAACACCGGGAGTTAGAAGAAGCAAGAAAAGATTCTCCCCTAGAGCCATCAGAAAGAGCATGGCTCTGCCGGCACTTTGATTTTGGACTTCTAGCCTCCGGAATTGTGAGACAATACATTTCCCTTGTTTCAAGCCACTCAGTTTGAGGTCCTTTGTTAAAACAACCCTAGGCAATTGATACATACTTTAAATCCATTACCACATTAAATCCTCCCAACAACCCTATGTGGTGGGTACTACTGTTATTGCATACTTTGCTGGTAGGTAAAAGAGGGTAAGTAATTTGCCCAGATAATAGAGTTAGTGGGGGAGGGAAGCCACAATTGAACCTAGTTATCCTGAGTTTTAGCTACTCTACTCTATTGTCTCCAGTAGATTGGAAAGAACATGGAATAAGAGGACCTAGACCAGCACTAGATCTTCACTGTGTGGTCCTGAGAAAGTCAAGTCACTTCTTGGGCTAAAAGAAATGATACCATGGGCTCTAACTAGGATCATCGCTATAAGACCTGACATGAATTAATGAAATAAAAATCTATAGATGTTGGTGGATTAAATGTGGTAAGTGACAAGGAGGATGAAAAGTCAGACAGTTCCCTATTCTGACTAACCAGGAGATGATCACTGACCACCACAAAAACCACCACTGCCACCCCTTCAGCCACTTCGGTCTCCTCTACCAACACCACGACCATGACTGCAGCTGCCACTCTTGCTACCAGTGCCTCAACCTTCTCATTACCCCCCCATCATACATCACCTTTACTGATGGCTTATTATGTGCCAGGTAGAGTTGTTATCCCCATGTTACAGACAAAGAAACTGAGGCTCGGGGAGTCTGAAAAAAACAGGTCACACAGCTAATAAAGGGAGGACTTTGAAAAGAAGGAATTCAAAGTTTCTTGCTATTCCTTACATCAGTTCCCTCATTACTCCTCTCTAGGGTTGAGATCAAGGATAGGATATTCCACCCACAGAAAGGAGGAATGCTGATCTGCTCAATTCCAGGACACTGTATGGTGCTCCAGCCTCAGGGAGCAAGCTTTCAAAAAGATATGATGCTGCAATTTAGACCAGTGGGCTCTTTCCCTTTCAATCTCATTCCATACAGGTAGAGTCTGGCTAAACCTCTTTTTCCCAAGAGCCTGGAGAAAGACATGTCTACTGGAGACTGCTCTTCTATGAGAAAGTCCAGCCGTGTTTTTTTTTTTTTTTTCAGTCTCTGTCTCTAGAGCATCTAGGACCTAGCTTGTAAAAGCTTAGGCAAGTGAGTTCAAATTTCTACACACCTGTATATAGCCTGTCGTATGAGACGAGGGATTCAGCTTGGGCACTGGGGTATAAATAGATCTTTCAAACCTACCTTGTTTCAAGGCCACTCAAATTCATCAAATGGAGACATGAATCCTCCATGAGGCAAACTTGATTCACTTTCAGTTCTATATCAGGTGTGGGGTCCAAAACCATAGCTAATAATCAGATTATTCCCATTGTTTTGCGTTGTCTCCTCTGAGGACCTTGTGGGGACTAGTGGCTGATGGAAGACAGGTTTCTCCTTCTCCCACATAAGCAAGCATCATATTATTATCTTAGTCTCACTATAACCTCTAATAGTTGTATTATGCATGGACACAGGAAATGTAGTAAAACAAGCAATTCTGGTGATGGGTTATGATGGGAGTGGAGGCCAAGTTTAATTCTGAGATGCCAGTGGACATCTATTGGGCAACTGAATAAAGAGAAGCTCAAAAAGAATTCTAGGCTGGAAATACAGATTTGGCCATGAGTATATATAGATAGTGACTGATGTCATATAAGAAGATGCAGTTTCTTAGGGACAACATATATCATGAGAAGGCAAAAGCTATAAGAACATAATCCTGGGGAACAGCTTCCTACCTTTCTAAGACTCACTTTTCTTGTCCATAAAATGAGGATTAAAAATAGTTCCCCTGGGCCTCCCTGGTGGCGCAGTGGTTGAGAATCCGCCTGCCGATGCAGGGGATACGGGTTCGTGCCCCGGTCTGGGAGGATCCCATATGCCGCGGAGCGGCTGGGCCCGTGAGCCATGGCCGCTGGGCCTGCGCATCCGGAGCCTGTGCTCCGCAACGGGAGAGGCCACAACAGTGAGAGGCCCGCATACCACAAAAAAAAAAAAAGAAAAAAAAAAAAAATAGTTCCCCTTGGGCTTCCCTGGTGGCGCAGTGGTTGAGAGTCCGCCTGCCGATGCAGGGGACACGGGTTCGTGCCCCGGTCCGGGAAGATCCCGCATGCCGTGGAGCGGCTATGCCCGTGAGCCATGGCCGCTGATCCTGAGCGTCCGGAGCCTGTGCTCCGCAACGGGAGAGGCCACAACAGTGAGAGGCCCGCGTACCGCAAAAAAAAAAAAAAATAGTTCCCCTCACATAAGGTGTTTGGGAGGATTGAATAAGCTAATACATGTAGACAATCTGTAGTGTCTGATTTATAAAATGGGCTAAATAAATGACAATGGTTAATTTTGTCATTATTCTACTGAGACGGCAGGGAATGAGCTATGGGTAGAAGTTAACAAGAAGTGCAGATAGCCAGTGAAGTCACCATTTGATGACCTCTATTTTCCCTGTGAAGGAGATGGATAAGCTACCTTTCAACAGTAAAGGCAGGGTGGTAGGACTGGAGGCTTGGAGATCGTGATGAAGACTGGTAAAAACTTATATGTGCAATGAGGCACTAGGGACAGGGAGAAGCGTGTGGGCAGCATGAGACAGGAATCTGAAATGGGGCCTGAATTTGCAGAACAAGAAAAATCACAATTGTGCTGTGGGATTTTTCTCCTACATCCTCCACAGCCCTAACGAGGTGAGCCAGGCAAATGGATTAGCACAGTTGATTAGTTAAATAACAAGAAGGTTTGGGAGTTGAGGGCACAGGTGGGTAAACAGACGTGGTGGGTTGCTTTGCAGTCCACATTTCTGGAATAGATTATAAGTACCCAAGTACACTCTACCAATGTTTTGACTCGGAACCCTGGGGGTCACTTCTTCCATTCCCAACCTATACTTAGCACTTCCTTGTCTCCACACATCCTGATTAATTTCCTTATTTCTTCCACATCTCACTGTGAAGGCCCTGAAGGTAGAATAGTACCCACTTCACACTCTGCACATTGTCAGTGTGTGCTACTTCTAGTAACGCACATTGGGTCAGAACATGTACTCTGGTGCCAGGCTGCCTATGTTCAAATCCCAGCTCCATCACTTATCATCTGTGGGACCTTGGCTGAATGATTTAAGATTACTAAGCCTCAATTTCCTCATCTATAAAATGGGGAATCCTACTTACTTAATAGAGAAGTTTTAAGGTTTAGATAAAATGCCACGCAAAATACTTAGCCCAGCATTTGGCCATAACAAAGATTTCAACAAATGTTAGTGGTTGAAATAAATACGACAATTTTAAACCAGGGTGGAGCATGTTTGTTTGGGGTGTTGGATCCAATTAGTTCTAACCCAAAAGGGAATGTAGTAATGCAAAGTGAGTGGTGGAGTTGAGAGAGGACATGAAAAAAACATGAGGGCCACTACAAGCTGGAGGTAGGTCTCCCCACTGAGCACTGCCTGAGGAAAGGCTGTTGGCCAAGGCCTCTGAGCTCAGACATCTTCTCCAACATAATTGAGAAATATGTTCCTCATGCATTCTTAATTGGAGTAGAGTAGATGGCAGAGGCATTTGTTTAATGAAATATGTCCATTAGATTAAGCTGGGCCATTGGGGATTTAGGACTTCAATACAGTCTCATTGCTATCCTTCCTCTTTGGAGACCAGGGAAGTTTCAGAGATGGATTAAACATTGGAGAGGGAACAGTGCTAGTGGAGGAGTCTAGAAACCCAGAGCTAATCTTCTGAGTTTCTGGCTTTAACTACATTTTCATCTGTGGCAAAGAATCATTGCATGGAGTGTCTTGCGTGAGACCTGGGTGTGGGTGGAGCACAGGATCAATCAACCAACCTATTTGTGAGCCAAACAAAATTAAATGATTGGGGTCCTCCACACAGAGGCTACAAGTTTCCTCCTCTGTGCCCTGCTTATGTTAATCCTTCTGGTTGAGATAACTTTGTTGCCTATTTCCATCTGTTCAAGACTCTGCGTGTGTGTGTGTGTGTGTGTGTGTGTGTGTGTACATGCACATGAGCATAACCTCCACCACTGAAGACTTCCTTACTTTCCCATCAGAAAGAAAATACAAAAACCCTCAAGACATTTCATCTGAAGCTCTTCAATGACACATTATTTTCTACTTTGAATTATTTCTGTTCATGTCTATACAAGACTTTCTTGAGAAATGCTGTTCTCCTTCCTCAAAGGTGAAGGTCACAGAGGGGGCTTACCCTTAACAGCTTTGGCTATTAAGCTCAACAGGTTCACAGAGAATGAAAAGACAAAAGATATAAGGGGAGAAAGCCCCAAATCCCCTCTCCTTGACTTTCTGTGCAACCTATACCTCTACTTCCAACCAGGGAAGAGCAACAGTCCATCTGATTTGAAACAATTTCTTCCCTGGCCTTCTGGGATACTACATGCTCCTCCTTTTCTTCCAGATGCACTTGCTGCTCTTTCTGAGTCTCCTTTGGTCAATCTTCCTTCTCTTCCATGTTTCTAAATGTTGCAGTACTCCAAGATTCTGTTATCAGAACTCTTTTTATCTCTCCCTACTCTCATTCCTTATGTGATCTCTTCCAGTACCATGACTTTAAATACTATCTAATGTTCTGAGACACCCAAATCTATAATTCCAGTCCTGACTATCCCCGTGTAATCCAGACTTAAATATCTAACAACCTACTCTACATTCACATGAAGAAGCTATAGACAAATAATAAATGCTGCAGAGGGTGTGGAGAAAAGGGAACCGTCTTACACTGTTGGTGGGAATGTAAATGGGTGCAACCACTATGGAAAACAGTATGGAGGTTCAAAAAACTAAAAATAGAATTACCATATGATCCAGCAATCCCACTCCTGGGCATATATTCAGAGAAAACGCTAATTCAAAAAGACACATGCACTGCAATGTTCATAGCAGCACTATTTACAATAGCCAAGACATAGAAACAACCTATATGTCCATCAACAGATGAATGGATAAAGAAGATGTGATATATATATATATATATATATATATATATATACACACACATACAATGGAATACTACTCAGCCATAAAAAAGAATGAAATAATGCCATTTGCAGCAACATGGATGGACCTAGAAATTATCATACTAAGCAAAGTAAGTCAGAAAGAGAAAGACAAATACCATATGGTATCACTTATATGCAGAATCTAAAATATGATGCAAATGAACTTATCTATGAAACAGAAACAGACTCACAGACATAGAGAACAGACTCACAGACATAGAGAACACACTTGTGGTTTCCAAGGGGGAGGAGGGGGTTGGTAAGGGAAGGATTGGGAGTTTGGGGTTAGCAGATGCAAACTATTATGTATAGGATGGATAAACAACAAAGTCCTACTATATAGCACAGGGAACTATATTCAATATCCTGTGATAAACCATAATGGAAAAGAAAATGGAAAACAACATGTATAACTGAGTCACTTTGCTATACAGCAGAAATTAAACACAACATTGTATATCAACTATTCTTTAATAAATTTTTTTAAAAAGAAGTTGTAGACATCGCGAATTTAACATGGCTAAAACAGAACTATGGATTTTCCTCCCCACCACATATAACTGTCCATCCATTTCTCAGGTCAATAATCTAGGAGTCATCCTTTGTTCTTCTCTTACCTTCATTCCCCTAATCCTATCTATTAGCAAGTTTCATCAATTATACCTCCAAAATGCATCCTGAATCCCACCATTTCTCATCATCTCCACTGCTAACAACCTGGCGCAAATCACCATCATCTCTCGCCTTGGAAAATATCTCTCCACCCTTGCCCCCCTAGACTTTATCCTTCACATAGCAGCATAAATTAGTTCACATATTCCCCCCCATTAGAATCTGTCTGAGCTTTCTATCACACTTAGAACAAAATTAAAAATCCCTTGAATGGCCATTTAAAGCCCTAAATGACCCAATGTGCCTCTCTCTGACATCAAGTCCCAACACTCTCCCAGACATTTATTGTGGTTCAATCATGCTGGTCTTCTTTTTATCACTTAAGTATACTGAGCTCACCCTTATAGTAAAACTTTTGTACTTACTGCTCTTCTGCTTGGCACACTCTTCTCCCAGTTCTTGGCATGACTGCCACCTTCTCAACATTTGGGTTCAACATCATCTTTCTGTAGGAGAAGCCTTTCCTGACCACCTCTCCATATTATTTTCAGATCTTAGTTTCTTTGAAATACATAGTGGTACTTAAAGTATCTCACTGAGTCATTTACTTATAGGTTTAAATTTTGACTCACTGGAGTGTAAACTCCTTGGGGACAGAGTTTCTGACTATCTTGTTCACTGCTGTGTCCACAGTGCTGGCACAGAGTAGACATATTTGTGGATTAGCTGCCTTGATTTAGATAATATGGCTAGAAAGGGGAAGAACTTGGACTGTAATCTAATTACCTGGCCTCTTAATGTGTTTATCTCCTTAACTTCAATGACTTTTATCTTCACTCCTTCCTGGCTATGCCACGGCTGTCCCCAGAACTGTTTCACTCACAACATTCAATGCAAACACCCTTCACTATGTCTAGGTCCACCCATCCTTTTAGTTCTCTAGGACTCCCTCCACAGCTGTTCTTCCTCCTTTGAAATGTCTAGCCCCCGGACCCTCTGTCAGTCTCTTCCTATATTCTCTTCCATAGATATCCAACTAAGCTTCTATGATTCATCACTTAAACCTTGATTTTCGATCAAGGTTCTAAATTATCTTTGCTCATCTGAAGCCTCAACCTTGAGTTAATCCAACAGTTGGCCTCTGTTTCTTCTACATCAGGGCAGCTCTGTCTACTGGAAACATTTCCAGTTTAGCATCACTACAAATTCACTGTCTCAAGTGCTGCCTGGCAATTCCCCTATGCCTCCTATGTTTGCTCAGTGCTCTTTCCCATTTAACACAGAGAATGTTGCAAACGTTCTTTGCCCTCGCAAACCACCTACTCCATCACTCTTCCCGACTCTCAATCAAAGTAAACAACTGTATCACCTATGACAGACAAAGGAAGGCTTTGCATCCCATTCTCACTTGTACCCCTATGGATTAACCATTCTCTCTTCTGTATTATCAACCCCTGCTTATCTCTTAAATCCATTCCAGCAGCATTTAGACATGTAAAAGTCTCTTCAATTTTATTTTAAAAGCAAAAGTTCTATCCTCATATACCAGACAACATTTTGTTTCTCCCTTCTCCTTCAGAGCCAAGCTTCCTGAAGGATTTTTTCTACACTAGCTATATCTATTCTTTTACCTTTCACTCTTCCATTCACTCTTCATCACCTTGTAATATAGTTTTCTCCCCTGTTACTACATTAAAATTACTCTTGTCAAGGGCAACAATGACCTTTGTCAGTAAATCCAAGGAGCAAGTTTTAGTCCATTTCTAAGATCAGTCCTTAATTCTCCGCAACACTGAACACTTCATCGTCCTTCAAATGGCTTTTTTTTAGATCTCCAACATTATGAAACCCTATTTTTCTCCAACTTATCCATCCGGCTATTTCTTCTAAATATCCCTCCAAGTCTCCTCTTCCTCTGCCCACATAGTGAATTTTTATATCCATTATGGTCTCTTCTCTTCGTGCTACATATTCTCTTTTCTTTCTAAGAAACCTCATTCAATAACTTGACTTAAATGATCACATATGAGCTGGTGACCATCAAAATCTCTGTCCCAGCTCAGACACTCTCTCTTCTCCCTTTTTCTCTATACCTACTTATCCTTTAAATATCCTACAAACACCTAAATTTTAAAATGCCCAACACCTAAATTAAAAAATGCCAATTTGGGACTTCCCTGGTGGTCCAGTGGGTAAGACTCCACACTCCCAATGCAGGGGGCCCAGGTTCAGTCCGCAACTAAGAAGCCCGCATGCTGCAACTAAGAAGTCTGAATGCTGCAACTAAGAAGTCTGCATGCTGCAAATAAAAGATCCTGCATGCCGCAACTAAGACCCAGCGCAGCCAAAACAAATAAATATTTTTAAAAACTGCACTGATGCATACATATAAAAAATTATAAAATAAAAAAATTAAAGTGTCAGTTTACTACCTTTTCCTTTTTCCAGGTTTAATCTACACCCAACATTCATTCTCTTGGTGAATAGCACTGAGTTATGTAGTCACTCTAACACTAGAACCTCCCTCAACATCTTCACCTTCCTTACCTCCTAAATTTATCATGAAGTCCTTCTGATTGCACCTTATTACTAAATTCATCTACTTAGTTCAGATCTACTCACCATGTTTATGGAATCAGCTGCATTGCTGGTCTCCTAATCTCTAGGCTTTCTCCTCCTAAACAAGTGTCCTGACTATAGCAAAACAGATCTTCCAAAGCACAAACTTATTCACAACATTTCCATGCCTTGAAACTTTTAACGACTCCATATAACTTTTAGAATAAATTCCCAATTCCTCTTCATGATACAGAAAGTCATGATGAGTAATTCCTGCTTATCTCTCCAGCACTCCCTGTCACTTCTTGTCATTCCCCCTCATAAGCTGAGCTCTAGCAAAGCTAAACCACTCGACCTCTTACAGAGTATAGACCATGCACACTCTCAATTACCTTCAGCCGTTTGCTCACATTGTTTCTGTCATGTTTCCATCACTCAGTCCTAACTTCCTCCACTCATTCTCCAGGTATCCCTTATTCATTCTTTAGGTCTCTGCTTAGATAGCACTTTTCCTAGAGGTCCTTCTTGTCTCTTTGAATTTGGGTGTCTCTTAAGAGTTCCCATAGTACCTTGAATTTATCCCTACCTTGG
Organism: Mesoplodon mirus; assembly: GCF_964341445.2. Lineage (NCBI taxonomy): Eukaryota > Metazoa > Chordata > Mammalia > Artiodactyla > Ziphiidae > Mesoplodon > Mesoplodon mirus. The sequence goes on from NC_138980.1 coordinate 55,782,892, forward strand.
CACTAATTATGCTTGCTTTAATTTGCCTCCTTCCAAACAGCTTTACTGAGAATATAATTTACATACCATAAATTGACCCATTTTCAGTGTACAATTTAATTAATATTAATATACAGAGTTGTAGAGCAATCCCCACAATCTAATTTTAGAATGTTTCCATCACACTTCTTCCTAGCAGCTTGAGGGAGGTGCCATGTTTTGTTATCTTTACATGCTTAGGGCATACATGAGTACCTGTCATCAAGTAAGTATTTGTTGAACAAATATAAAATAAATGAAAGGAAAAAAATGAATGCCAAAACCATGACATATTTCATTTCTCTTTATCAGATATGGCAACTTAATTTTGAAGCTCTCATTTTCATACACACTCTCCAGCATCTCTTTTACATTTCAACAACTTCCCCACATGGCAGTCAATGATGAATTTACTCTGACAGAGAAAACAGAACTTTAAAATATCCAAGAGGCCAGGAAATTCAGCACTGTTTATTTACAGGTGATTCAACCACGTCTAGAAACTCATATTTGCCCAAAATGAAGTTAGGTTTGCTCCCCAAACACTTAAGATTTCCTCCAGTAAAATGGGTTAATGTAAAACGCCTGCTTCTTGAGTTCTATTCTCTTTATTTTTTTCTGCCCTTCTAAAATCTTCAGGCTGAAAGTACAGTGATCTATGTTCTAGCCATAATTGTGTCAACAATTTACCAAGTGACTTGAGATAAATCATTTCGCATCCCTGCACATGAGTTTCCTTATAATATCCATCTTATCTCTCCTTACTCTGGTTTAGTGAAGATGAAGTAAGCTAGAAGGTAAAACAGCACTTTAAAAGGTGAAAAGCACCACGTAAATGTAATAGATTTGAACTGGCTACCATTCTCTCTGATTTATATCAATCACCTCATTTATTTAAAGATACCTGTGTGATGACTGGAACTATTACTACTAACCAAAACTGATGTTCAAACATACAAAATCTTTCATACATAAAGCTGATATACTCTGTTAAAGGAAGAGGGTTTCTGATCTTCCTCAGAGACTGTTCTCCCTTCACAAACAATTCTAATGAATGTGGTTATACTGTTTCCCAAACAATAGCAGATTAGAAATAGAAATGAAAAGGGCTAGAGGAGCAGGAATACCCTGGTGGCACAGTGGTTAAGAATCTGCCTGCCAATGCAGGGGACACAGGTTTGATCCCTGGTCCGGGAAGATCCCATATGCCGTGGAGCAACTAAGCCCATGCACCACAACTACTGAGCCTACACGCCATGACTAATGAAGCCCGTGCACCTAGAGCCCGTGCTCAGAAACAAGAGAAGCCACTGCAATGAGAAGTCTGTGCACCGCAACGAAGAGTAGCTCCTGCTCGCTGCAACTAGAGAAAGCCTCTGCACAGCAACGAAGACCCAATGCAGCCAAAAAAGAAAAAGAAAAAAAAAAGGGCTAGAGGAGCAAACACACTGAGGATAGGAAGGATGACAGCTGACAAAAAGAGAACAAAATAGCAACATTATCCAAGTAGATAAAAGCACTCAAAAAAGTATAGCCAGGGGCCATTCAGAGTAGAGGCATATAGTCCGTGCTACCCAATGAGTCCTACAGAGCAAAAGATCACTCTTCATGAGACGGCAGACAGCAGAAGCAAGAAGAACTACAATCCTGCAGCCTGTGGAACAAAAACCACATTCACAGAAAGATACACAAGATGAAAAGGCAGAGGGCTATGTACCAGATGAAGGAACAAGATAAAACCCTGGAAAAACAACTAAATGAAGTGGAGATAGGCAACCTTCCAGAAAAAGAATTCAGAATAATGATAGTGAAGATGATCCAGGACCTCAGAAACAGAATGAAGGCAAAGATTGAGAAGATGCAAGAAATGTTTAACAAAGACCTAGAAGAATTAAAGAACAAACAAACAGAGATGAACAATGCGATAACTGAAATGAAAACTACACTAGAAGGAATCAATAGCAGAATAACTGAGGCAGAAGAACAGATAAGTGATCTGGAAGACAGAATGGTGGAATTCACTGCTGCGAAACAGAATAAAGAAAAAAGAATGAAAAGAAATGAAGACAGCCTAAGAGACCTCTGGGACAACATTAAACACAACAACATTCACGTTACAGGGGTCCCAGAAGGAGAAGAGAGAGAGAAAGGACCAGAGAAAATATTTGAAGAGATTATAGTCGAAAACTTCCCGAACATGGGAAAGGAAATAGCCACCCAAGTCCAGGAAGCACAGAGAGTCCCATACAGGATAAACCCAAGGAGAAACACACCAAGACACACAGTAATCAAATTGGCAAAAATTAAACATACGGAAGAATTATTGAAAGCAGCAAGGGAAAAATGACAAATAATATACAAGGGAACTCCCATAAGGTTAACAGCTGATTTCTCAGCAGAAACTCTACAAGCCAGAAGGGAGTGGAAAGATATATTTAAAGTGATGAAAGGGAAGAACCTACAACCAAGGTACTCTACCCGGCAAGGATCTCATTCAGATTCGATGGAGAAATCAGAAGCTTTACAGACAAGCAAAAGCTAAGAGAATTCAGCACCACCAAACCAGCTCTACAACAAATGCTAAAGGAACTCCTCTAAGTGGGAAACACAAGAGAAGAAAAGGACCTACAAAACCAAACCCAAAACAATTAAGAAAATGATGACAGAAACATACAGATTGATAATTACCTTAAACGTGGGTGCATTAAATGTTCCAACCAAAAGACACAGGCTTGCTGAATGGATACAAAAACAAGTCCCATATATATGCTGTCTACAAGAGACCCACTTCAGACCTAGGGACACATACAGACTGAAAGTGAGGGGATGGAAAAAGATATTCCATGCAAATGGAAAATAAAAGAAAGCTGGAGTAGCAATACTGAGATAAAATAGACTTTAAAATAAAGAATGTTACAAGAGACAAGGAATGACACTACATAATGATCAAGGGATCAATCCAAGAAGAAGATATAACAATTATAAATATATATGCACCCAACACAGGAGCACCTACATACATAAGACAACTGCTAACAGCTCTAAAAGAGGAAATGGACAGTAACACAATAATAGTGGGGGACATTAACACATCACTTACACCAATGGACAGATCATCCAAAATGAAAATAAATAAGGAAACAGAAGCTTTAAATGACACACTAGACCAGATAGATTTAATTGATATCTATAGGACATTCCATCCCAAAACAGCAGATTACGCTTTCTTCTCAAGTGCACATGGAACATTCTCCAGGATAGATCACATCTTGGGTCACAAATCAAGCCTCAGTAAATTTAAGAAAACTGAAATCATATCAAGCATCTTTTCTGACCACAACGCTATGAGATTAGAAATGAATTACAGGGAAAATAACGTAAAAAAAAAAACAAACACGTGGAGGCTAAACAATACACTACTAAATAACCAAGAGATCACTCAAAAAATCAAAGAGGAAATCAAAAAATACTTACAGACAAATGACAACGAAAACACGATGATCCAAAGCCTATGGGATGCAGCAAAAGCAATTCTAAGAGGGAAGTTTATAGCAATACAACCGTACCTCAAGAAACAGCAAACATCTCAAATAAAAAATATAAACTTACACCTAAAGGAACTAGAGAAAGAAGAACAAACAAAACCCAAACTTAGCAGAAGGAAAGAAATCATAAAGATCAGAGCAGAAATAAATGAAATAGAAACAAAGAAAACAACAGCAAAGATCAATAAAACTAAAAGCTGGTCCTTTGAGAAGATAAACAAAATTGATAAACCATTAGCCAGACTCATCAAGAAAAAGAGGGAGAGGACTCAAATCAATAAAGTTAGAACCGAAAAAGGAGAAGTTACAACAGACACCACAGAAATACAAAGCATCCTAAGAGACTACTACAAGCAACTCTATGCCAATAAAATGGACAACCTGGAAGAAATGAACAAATTCTTAGAAAGGTATAACCTTCAAACACTGAACCAGTAAGAAACAGAAAATATGAACAGACAAATCTCAACTAATTAAATTGAAACTGTGATTAAAAATCTTCCAACAAACAGAAGTCAAGGACCAGATGGCTTCATAGGTGAATTCTATCAAACATTTAGAGAAGAGCTAACACCCATCCTTCTGAAACTCTTCCAAAAAATTGAGGAGGAAGGAACACTCCCAAACTCCTTCTATGAGGACACCATCACCCTGATACCAAAACCAGAGATACTACAAAAAAGAAAATTACAGACCAATATCACTGATAAATACAAATGCAAAAATACTTGACAAAATACTAGCAAACAGAATCCAACAACACATTAAAAGGATCATACACCATGATCAAGTGAGATTTATCCCAAGGATGCAAGGATTCTTCGATATACGTAAATCAATCAATGTGATACACCATATTAACAAATTGAAAGAGAAAAACCATATGACCACCTCAATAGATGCAGAAAAAGCCTTTGGCAAAATTCAACACCCATTTATGATAAAAACTCTCCAGAAAGTGGGCATAGAGGGAACCTACCTCAACATAATAAAGGCCATGTACGACAAACCCACAGCAAACATCATTCTCAATGGTGAAAAACTGAAACTATTTCCTCTAAGATCAGGAAAAAGACAATGTTTTCCACTCTCGCTACTGTTATTCAACATAGTTTTGGAAGTCCTAGCCACGGCAATCAGAAGGAAAAAAAATAAAAGGAATACAAATTGGAAAAGAAAAAGTAAAACTGTCTCTGTTTGCAGCTGACATGATATTATACATAGAGAATCTTAAAGATGCCAACAGAAAACTACTAGAGCTAATCAATGACTTTGGTAAAGTTGCAGGATACAAAAGTAATGCACAGAAATCTCTTGCATTCCTATATACTAATGATAAAAAATCTGAAAGAGAAATTAAGGAAACACTTCCATTTACCACTGCAACAAAAAGAATAAAATACCTAGGAATAAACCTACCTAGGGAGACAAAAGACCTGTACACAGAAAACTATAAGACACTGATGAAAGAAATTAAAGATGATACCAACAGATGGAGAGATATACCATGTTCTTGGATTGGAAGAATCAATATTGTGAAAATGACTATACTACCCAAAGCAATCTATATATTCAATGCAATCCCTATCAAATTACCAATGGCATTTTTTACAGAACTAGAACAAAAAATCTTAAAATTTGTATGGAGACACAAAAGACCTCGAATAGCCAAAGCAGTCTTGGGGGCAAAAAACAGAGCTGGAGGAATCACACTCCCTGACTTCAGACTATATAATAAAGCTACAGTAATCAAGACAATATGGTACTGGCACAGAAACAGAAATATCGATCAATGGAACAGGATAGAAAGCCCAGAGATAAACCCACGCACCTATGGTCAACTAATCTATGACAAAGGAGGCAAGGATATACAGTGGGGAAAAGACAGTCTCTTCAATAAGTGGTGCTGGGAAAACTGGATAGGTACTTGTAAAAGAATGAAATTAGAACACTCCCTAACACCATACAAAAAAAAAAAACTCAAAATGGATTAGAGACCTAAATGTAAGACCGGACACTATAAAATCTTAGAGGAAAACATAGGAAGAACACTCTTTGACATAAATCACAGCAAGATCTTTTTGATCCACCTCCTAGAGTAATGGAAATAAAAACAAAAATAAACAAATGGGACCTAATGAAACTTAAAAGCTTTTTCACAGCAAAGGAAACCATAACAAGACGAAAAGACAACGCTCAGAATGGGAGAAAATATTTGCAAACGAATCAATAGACAAAGGATTAATCTCCAAAATATATAAACAGCACATGTAGCTCAATATTAAAAAAACAAAAAACCCAATCCAAAACTGGGCAGAAGACCTAAATAGACATTTCTCCAAAGAAGACATACAGATGGCCAAGAAGCACATGACAAGCTGCTCAACATCACTAATCATTAGAGAAATGCAAATCAAAACTACAATGAGGTATCACCTCACACCAGTAAGAATGGGCATCATCAGAAGATCTACAAACAACAAATGCTGGAGAGGGTGTGGAGAAAAGGGAACCCTCTTGCACTGTTGGTGGGAATGTAAATTAATACAGCCACTATGGAGAACACTATGGAGGTTCCTTAAAAAACTAAAAATAGAATTACCATATGACCCAGCAATCCCACTACTGGGCATATACCCAGAGAAAACCATAATTCAAAAAGACACATGCACCCCAATGTTCATTGCAGCACTATTTACAATAGCCAGGTCATGGAAGCAACCTAAATTCCCATCGACAGATGAATGGATAAAGAAGGTGTGGTACATATACAATGGAATATTACTCAGCCATAAAAAGGAATGAAATTGGGTCATTTGTTGAGACGTGGATGGATCTAGAGACTGTCATACAGAGTGAAGTAAGTCAGAAAGAGAAAAACAAATATCATATATCAACGCATATATGTGGAACCTAGAAAAATGGTACAGATGAACCGGTTTGCAGGGCAGAAATAGAGACACAGATGTAGAGAACAAACGTATGGACACCAAGGGGGGAAAGCAGCACGGGGTGGGGGTGTGTGTGATGAATTGGGAGATTGGGATTGACATGTATACACTGACGTGTATAAAATGGATGACTAATAAGAACCTGCTGTATAAAAAAATTAAATTAAATTAAAAAATTTAAAAAAGAAATGTAGGTAAAATTCAATTTGTATACTAAATTGTTAGGCTATGTCTTAGAATGAAAAGAACAAAATTAGAACAAATCTAATTTTTTATTTTTTTGCCTGGAACTCTGAACACAAGAGTATAATGAAGAAAAAAAAAAAAAAAAGATTTAGGTTCAATTGCCAAGTTCTTCCTGGTCTCCAGAGCTAGCCTGGGGAAGGCAAGCCCAGAGCAGTACCCGCTCCTGGAGACAGTACTTGGTGAATGGTTGCATATCTTCAAAACTGAGGCTTTTTATTTCTCTCTAAAGCAAACTCTGAATGAAAGCAAGTCTTAACAAATATGAATGAGATCAAACAGTAACAGAGATGTTGTGTTACTATGAAAGATAGTACCAAACAATTTTATTTGAAAAAAGTAGTGATTTGATATTTTCATTCAAATCCAAATTGTTTCATGGGAAGAGGAGGAGACAATATTGCTTAAATTTTCTTTTACAAACAATTTGTAGAAGTAGTAAAGTCCTTGTCTGAAGAAATTAATATGGTTTACTTTTTCCTTTAAGAGTATACTTTATAGAGGGTGTTGTGTAGTGTGCTTGAGTTATACCAAGTGCTTTTATACTGAACTTTAACTCATTAAAATACTTAAGTATATTTATCTGCCATGTGACTATTCCATTTCCTTCAAATATTAGAAGATGCCATATTATGCTCAACTAATTTAATTAATGTGGAGATAATTTTTCCTATTAAAAAAAAAGATCAGTGTTCACGATGATGATTCTGAGTCACCAGAAGACTTTAACACAAATCAACTCCTGCTCTTTCATTCTTAATATAGAAATGAAAACAAATTATGTTTGACCTCTAAAATATTAAATTAATGATTTTGGTAATAAAATGACATTGATTTTTCATGTTATACCCAAGACCATTCACTGAGGCTACTTTACTATATTTTCTGACTCTTTTGAGAATAGTTGAGAAACAAGTCTTTCCTAGGGAACACAGAATTATTTAGAGAAAGGACAACCCATAAAATTTACTGGGTATATGTCAGATGACCTAGGGACTCATTCCAACATAGATAATTTATTATACAACTTTCTAGGACTTAATACAGTTTGTAATCATACCTTTATGTCTGTGATTATGTTTTAGTCTCATTCTCACCATTAAACCGCAGGCTCCACATAAGCAAGGATAATATTTGTTTTGAACTCACCACTGTAGCTCCAAAGCCTAGTAGAATGCCTGGCATATAGAAATTACTCATTGCATGTGTGGTGTTATTGCATAAATTAATACCATGGAAAGCACCCCACCCACTTTATGAGTAGCATTACACTGTAGGAAGAGTCACCACCTTCATTTCTTCACTGTTCAGTGAAGATAACCCCAGAAAGTAGTAAATTTTTTAAAAGTTAGTACAATATTTTATTCTTACAGATATGAGAGCTGTGCTAAAGAGAAATAAAGTCATGTACCATATGTTTTGCCCACTGAGAGATGGGCCATGGATTCATTCTCATGTGCTTCTTACTATTCCATACTTGGAAAGAAATTGATGTGACACAGGCCTGAAGATTTCAGGTAGGTTTTCTAAATTATTTGTCTGGAACATTCTGTTTATAGATGTTCAAACAGAGAGACAACATAATACGTTACTTAGAAGGGAGAAAAGGTGAGATGGGCAAACAATTTCTTCCTAGAACTCTCTCTGACTCTGGGTATTTGGTCCACTAGCAAAATTGTTTACAAGACATTTTCTAAGTCCCTGGAGATGGTTTTGGCTCAATTAAAACCTGATTATTTTGTCCCCAGGATCTGAAGTAAGTTATGAAATTAAGAGAATTGACTTTGTCAGGTTTCAAGTTTCCTCCCTTCTCAGACCCAAGAAATTAACTCCTCATCATGCTGACAAATAACTGTGGCACCTGGCATCATTATTATAAATTTGTGCACCTCCATAACTGACCTTTTTAAGGAACCTGTGTTGTTCAACCTCACGGTCAGTAATGTTAACAATCTCTACCTAAGACAGTAACTATTACATAGTAGATACTCATTTGTTGAAGGAAGAATTACGAATGGACAGATGGATGATCATAATTATGTTAATGTAAGTTATCAATATCTTTAGGATACAGATGTGCAATGTGTCAGCCAAAGCAGCAGCCACTGTTTACATGAAACTAGCATTATGAAATTAATATACATTTATATGCCAAAAAAACCCCTCAACCCCAGGTTTACTCAACATGGATTATAGACCTAAATGTTAAACTCAACACTATAAAACTTCTAAAGGAACACATATGAGAAAATCTCTGTGATATTAGATAAAGCAAAGATTTCTTAAACACAACACCTAAAGCATGATCTATAAAAGAAAAATCAATGAGTTGGACGTGATCAAACTCAAAACTTCTACCTTACAAAAGACACAGTTCAACAAATGAAAAACCACAGCTGGGAGAAAAACTGGCAAAACACATATCTGACAAAAGACTTGTCTCCAAGATAGGTCAAGAATTCTCAAACCTTGATGCTAAGTAAACAAATAACCCAGTTTTTAAAAAATGAGCAAAAGATTTGAAAAAATACTCTACCAAAGATATACTGATGGCAAATAAACACATGAAAAGATGATCAACAACATCTGTCATGAGGGAAATTCAAATTCAAAGTACAGTGAAATAACATGACATACCTATATAAATGCCTAAAAGTTAAAAGATTGGTCATACTAAGTCCTGGGGAGGAAGTGGAGAAGTTGCAATCCTCATATTTTACAGACAGGAATGTAAAATGTTAGTTACTTCAGAAAACAGTTTGAGTCTCGCTTAAACATACATTTATCATAGGACCCAGCAATCACACTCCTAGTTATTTACCCAAAAGAAATGACAACTTATATTTACCTAAAACCCTGTACACAAATGTTTATAGCAACTTTATTCGTAATTGCTCCATACACACTACAAGCACACAAATGTCCTTCAGCTAGTGAATAGAATCAAAAAACAAACTGTGGTATATCTGCACAATGGAATATTATGCAGCAATAAACAGAGGAGACACAATGATATAGAGATAGAGATGGAGATATAACACAACATGGATGAATCTCATGAATTATGCTAAGAGAAAGAAGGCAAAGACTACATAATATATGGTTCCAGTTAAATGACATTCTGAAAAAGACACAATTATAGGAACAGAAAACAGATCCATTTTTGCCAGGTCTAGGAGTGGGTGCAGGGGTTGACTAGAAAGGGAGAAATTGGCAATTTCTTGGAGTGATGGAACTGTTTTGTATCTTGATTACAGTGGTGGTTACGAGACTGTATGACTTTGCCAAAACTCCAAGAACTATAAGCAAAATAAAAAAGGAAAAATTGTATTATATGTAGATTTCAAAAGTGAATATATATTGCATTCTGAGAAAAATCATAAAAACATGGGGCTAGAAATCTCCTAAAAATCTTCAAAAATAATAATAATTGCTAACATTTGTTGAGTCTTAACCATGTGACAGGCACTGTGCTAAGGGTTTTTTGCACTTCATCTCATTTAATCCTCACCACAACCTTTTGAGGTAGGAACTACTGTGATTCCCACGTGCAGATAAAGAAAAGGTTAAGCATCTTTGCTCTGATCTCAGTTCTCAGCCCAAGTAACATGTTTCCCAGATGCTGCATTCTGATCCATCATCCTACACAGCATTCCACTGATAATGGCAGGAAACAGGACAGGGACCCAGAGCCCAGTCTCAATCCTGTTTTGCTACCAACACACTGTGTGAGCACAAACAAGTACTTAACTTTCCTGTGCTTTCTTATTTCAAAATCCAGGGCACTGGAAAAATGACTTCTCAGTTTCTACTTAAACCTAGTTTATAAATCTATGAATAGCTTTTGGTCACTTGCTGCCCGGAGAGACTGACATTTCTGATTTATTTGGGCTCTTTACATGCCCTCTTGCTGCCCAGTTGGGTCCTAGTATTTGAAATTCAACCATTAGCTCTTTATTCCTTAAGATTAAGGCATAGTGGCTGCAGAATAGTACAGTGCACATGTTGGAGCCCTTGGAGTCTGGGAGCAGGTGTAGGGATTGTTCAAGTTGCTCACAGTCTAGCAGATGACAGAGAGAGATGAACGACCAACAGTGAACTAGGGTTTTGTGTTGTATGTTAAGTCCTTTGCTGTGAAGCAGTGATATTTGTAGCGGTAGGCAAGAGAGTGAGCTCTGGAGACAGGGAGAGCTGGGTTTAAAGCCTCTCTTCATCCTCAATTTCCTCATCTATAAAATGGGACAATAACAAGATATATTGCTATGTAGGTCGTTATATGCCTAATATGCGTATAAAGTGCAGTAGAACCCTGTGTAATACAATGATTAATCTTGCTCGTAACTGTTATTATGTTATTAAGGAACTGAACAAATTGGACATTCTTCTGGAATCAAAAAGGAAAGGAGGAAACAAATGCTCAGAAAGGGTAAATAAGTTGTTCAAGGTCAAATAGCTAGTAGGATTAAGAATACTCCACAGAGCAGTGTAGCACTTGAATGGGAGATCTGACTAAATGCTTTCTAAGATCCATGAAATCCTGTATGTCTCTGACCTTGTAGAATGAGCTGTGTCCTTCATGTTTCTTTGAGACCCCCTTGCATCACCATCTATAACCAGAAGTTGGCAAGAACTATAAACCCCTACCCTCTTGTGTAATTGTGGGAGGGTTTCTCAACAAGATTAATCTCTCCACCTTTCCTTAGGGTACAGATTGTTCCCACAGGAAATAGGATTGCGCAGAAATGATGCTGTATTTGGCACTATCTTCATTCGTGCATTATCTTCTGTTCCTCACTGGAGTCATCTCTGGCAGTCTCTGGAATTCCACTTATGTGACTTTTTCTTTTCATTTGCTTCCTCTCAAAGTAGTTATATAATCAACAATGCTTGAAGTCAATATAGGACATACACCAATGGTTCTCAAATCAGGGTTGATTTGTCCCCCAGGGAACATCTGGCAACATTTGGAAACATTTTTAGCTGTCTCAGTTGGGGAGAAGGGACTGCTAGCATCTAGTAAGTAGAGGCTAAGGATGCTGCTGAATATCCTACAATACACAGGACAGCCTCCAAGAAAGAACCAACTGGCCCCAAATGACAAAGGAACCAAGGTTGAGAAACCACTCTACAGTGATAAAAGCACTTACACATCCATCTGCCCATTTGATTCTTATAACACCCTTGAGATGAAAGCCAGGTCAATATCCACATTCATCTCGAAATATCTCCTTAATAATGAGGAGGATATAGACAGACAGGTACTCCCACTGTTGGGCTGAGAAAACTGAGACCCAGGGAAGTAAAGTGAATGGAGCAAGGCCACAAAATAAGGTAGGGGTAAAGTCAAAGCTTGGAATTTCCAGTGCTGTCTGTCAGCATGTTTTTAAGGAATGTGATAAAAAAAAAAAAACCCTTTCCCTCCTCTAGCAGATAAGAGTAGCACAAAGCCAAACAACCTTAAAGTAGTAAATATATTTTCTTAAGTAATGATAGAATATTAGCTTAGGAAAGATCCTTAGAGATGATTTAATATAATTCTATCATTTTACAGAGAGGAAAAAAAATTGGGGTCAATGGCACAAAGTAGATGCATTTGTAGAGCACAATAAGTCAGACATTATTTCCTTTCTGTTCACCCCTAAGGGCCTATTCTTTTTTTTAATTTTTATTTTATATTGGAGTATAGTTGATTAACAAGGTTGTATTAGTTTCCAGTGTACAGCAAAGTGATTCAGTTATACATATATGTGTATCTATTATTTTTCAAATTATTTTCCCATTAGGTTATTACAGAATATTGAGCAGAGTTCCCTGTGCTATATAGTAGGTCCTTTTTGGGTTATCTATTTTAAATATAGCAGTGTGTTAACCACTGTGCTGGAGAAAATATTGGAAACTTCAGTGGTCAGCATGGGCACATTTATATGGGAAAGATACAGAGATACAAACTCAGCATCACATGAGAACAGATGGGTTCTATACTGGGAGCTTGAGAAGGCTGCAAGGGACAAAGAAGGTCCATGAGAGAAAGTAGGTGAAGCAGAAATGAGGGCTCTAGAAGGTGAGGTGAGGACTAGAAGAAGTAGGCAAAGAGAAAGAGAAAAAAGAAAGGGATATTATACATTTCCTATGTGTTTTGGAATTTCCATGTTTACTAAGTCTCTTGAGTAATGAGAAAAGAGAACCTGCCGGGCTTCCCTGGTGGCACAGTGGTTGGTAGTCCGCCTGCCAATGCAGGGGACACGGGTTCATGCCCTGGTCCGGGAGGATCCCACATGCCGTGGAGCGGCTGGGCCCATGAGCCATGGCTGCTGGGCCTGTGTGTCTGGAGCCTGTGCTCCGCAACGGGAGAGGCCACGGTGGTGAGAGGCCCGCGTACCGCACAAAAAAAAAAAGAAAAAGAATAAAAGAGAACCTGCCACACAAACCAAACTTGAACTGTACTTTAAAAAATCTTATCAGGGCTTCCCTGTTGGTGCAGTGGTTAAGAATCCACCTGCCAATGCAGGGGACATGGGTTTGAGCCCTGGTCCCGGAAGATCGCACATGCCATGGAGCAACTAAGCCCATGTGCCACAACTACTGAGCTGGCGCTCTAGAGCCTGCAAGTCACAACCACTGAGCTCACCCACCACAACTACTGAAGCCTGCACACCTAGAGCCTGTGCTCCGCAGCAAGAGAAGCCACCACAATGAGAAGCCCGTACACCACAATGAAGAGCAGCCCTCGCTCACTGCAACTAGAGAAAGCCTGCACGCAGCAACAAAGACCAAAGCAGCCAAAAATAAATAATTTTATTTTTAAAAAAACTTTCATTATTTTCTATCTTTATACTTAGCAAATATAATTTAAATTTTAAAATTATTTTAGAACAGTACGGTATTGACACAAGAACAGAAATATAGATCAATGGAACAGAATAGAAAGTCCAGAGATAAACCCACGCACCTATGGTCACCTAATCTATGACAAAGGAGGCAAGAATATATAATGGAGAAAAGACAGTCTCTTCAATAAATGGTGCTGGGAAAACTGGACAGCTGCATGTAAAAGAATGAAATTAGAACACTCCCTAACACCATACACAAAAATAAACTAAAAATGGATTAAAGACCTACATATAAGGCCAGACACTATAAAACTCTTAGTGGAAAACAGGGAGAACACTCTTTGACATAAATCTCAGCAAGATCTTTTTCAATCTACCTCCTACAGTAATGAAAATAAAAACAAAAATAAACAAATGGGATCTAATTAAACTTAAAAGCTTTGCACAACAAAGGAAACCATAAACAAAACAAAAAAGACAAACCTCAGAATGGGAGAAAATATTTGCAAACGAAGCAACTGACAAATTATTAATGTCCAAAATATACAAGCAGTGCATGTAGCTCAATATCAAAAAAACAAACAGCCCAATCCAGAAGTGGGCAGAAGACCTAAATAGACATTTCTCCGAAGTAAACATACAGATTGAGAAAAAGCACATGAAAGGATGCTCAACATCACTAATCATTAGAGAAATGCAAATCAAAACTACAATGAGGTATCACCTCACACCGGTCAGAATGGCCATCATCAAAAAATCTACAAACAACAAATGCTGGAGAGGGTGTTGAGAAAAGGGAACCCTCCTGCACTATTGGTGGGAATGTAAATTGATACAGCCACTATGGAGAAGAGTACAGGGAGGTTCCTTACAAAACTAAAAATAGAAGTACCATATGACCCAGCAATCCCACTACTGGGCATAGACCCTGAGAAAACCATAATCCAAAAAGATACATGTACCACAATGTTCGTTGCAGCACTATTTACAATAGCCAGGACATGGAAGCAACTTAAATGTCCAATGACAGATGAATGGATAAAGGAGATGTGGCTCATATATACAATGGAATGCTACTAAGCCATTAGAAAAAACAAAATTGAGTTATTTGTAATGAGGTGGGTGGACCTATAGTCTGTCATACAGAGTGAAATCAGAAAGAGAAAAACAAATACCATATGCTAAGGCACATATATGGAATCTAAGAAAATGGTACTGATAAACCTAGTGGCAGGGCAGGAATAAAGTTGCAGACGTAGAGAATGGACTTGAGGACACGGAGAGGGGAAGGAAAAGCTGGGACAAAGTGAGAGAGTAACACTGACATATATACACTACCAAATGTAAAATGGATAGCTAGTGGGAAGCTGCTGCATAGTACAGGGAGATCAGCTCAATGCTTTGTGATGATCTAGAGGGTTGGGATAGGGAGCTTGGGAGTGAGGCTCAAAAGGGAGGGGATATGGGGATATATTTATACATATAGCTAACTCACTTTGTTGTACAGCAGAAACTGGCACAACATTGTAAAGCAGTTATGCTCCAATAAAGATATTTAAAAAAATTTTTTAATAAAATATACTCCAATAAAATTTTTTTAAAAAGACCAGTGGTTGCCAGGCGTTAGAGAAGAAAAAGGGATGAATAAGCAGAGTATGGAGGATTTTTTAGGGCAGTGAAACTATTTCATATGATTCTGTAATGGTGGATACATGCCATGAAACATTTGTCCAAATCCATAGAATGTACAACACCAAGAATGAACCCTAGTATATATACCATGGGCTGTGAGTGATGATATGCCAGTGAAGGGTCATCGATTGTAACAAATGTATATACTACTCAAGGGGTGGATATTGACAGTGCGGGGGCTGTGCTTGTATGGTCAGAGCATATATGAGAATTCTCTCTACTTTCTACTCAGTTTTGCTGTGAAGCTAAAACTGCTCTAAAATATAAAGCGTATTCAAAAACAATAAATAAAAATAAAATATGTATTATAGAAATATAATAATATAGAGCATGAAATTTTTTCCTAGTTTCCCACTCACCTGAAATAAATACTATTAGCCACTTAAGCTATATTCCAAGTCTCTATTCTTGTCTGTATTCTATATGATAAGCTATTAACTTTTATTTTTTTTAATAAAAGTGGTATCAACACAAAATGTCCAATGTCTTCATTTGGAAAGTAAAATGGGTATATTTTCACATTAGTACACATAGAGGTAGTACATTCTTCTTCCTAACTACACAGTAATCTACTGTTTGGATAGATCATAATTCATCATTGGTAAATATACACTTCACTTCTGGTGTGAGGGCTTCCTTATGGTAATTCCTACAAGGGGAGCTGCTATAGGACTCAATGGAATCATTCAGTAGGATATGTACATTTAAAATGTGATAGTCAAGGATAAAAAACAAGGTCATACTAAATAGCAAAGAGAACTAAATTCAATATTCTGTGACATACAATAATAGAAAAGAATATGAAAAAGAATGTGTATGCATATATATATACATACACAGTTTTTTATATATATAAAACTGAGTGTTTTACATATGTGTGTGTATATATATATATATATAAAACTGAGTCACTTTGCTGTACAAAAGAAATTAACAAAACATTGTAAATCAACTATACTTCAATAAAATTAAAAAATAAAATGTGACAGTTAAGGTGCCCCCAATAACTTCAATCAATGTTAACTCTTCCCAAATGGGCTTCTTTTAAAAAATTATTTATTTATTTTTGGCTGCATTGGGTCTTCGTTGCTGCGCGCGGGCTTTCTCTAGTTGCAGCGAGTGGGGGCTACTCTTCATTGTGGTACACAGGCTTCTCACTGCAGTGGCTTCTCTTGTTGAGGAGCACAGGCTCTAGGTACGCGGGCTTCAGTAGTTGTGGCACTCAGGCTCAGTAGTTGTGGCGCATGGGATTAGCTGCTCCGTGGCGTGTGGTATCTTCCTGGACCAGGGCTCGAACCCGTGTCCCCTACATTCGGAGGCAGATTCTTAACCATTGTGCCACCAGGGAAGTCCCCCAAATGGGCATTTTAAATTAGTGGCCACCTTCTCTTTGAAGCAGACCCTGATTCCTCTGGCTGGAAATCAGCCCTTGCCCTCAGAACATTTCTACCTTTTGTCAGCACAGTTCTCCGAGTCTTTTTTCTCCTCAGTGGCAGCTCCACATTTGAGTTAACTTACATTATTCTTCTGGTGTCAGTACCTGGGACAGGAAGGTTGGGTGAGAGGAAAATAAATGTCAAGTGAAGATCCCAGGGTTTCATGAGCTGCTTCCAGCGCCTTCCTTTTTTTTCTGCTCATCTCACCTGAACAGGTTCTGCCAAACACGTATCTTGGCCAGCTGTGCCAACCAGTGAAAAATGAATTAAGAAGGACAGCCAATGAAACGATCAAACAACCCACAGAATTGAGTAACTCAGATCTTCTGGAGAAGTTTCATTTTTACAGATATTCTAAATAAATCACGGGCCTTCTAGGGATGGTCCTTTGCACTCTGTCCTGAAAATTAAAGCAAAATGTCAATATTCTCTCTTTAGATGAAATCTCCAAACTGAAAATCCAGTAAAGAAACAGGCCTAGGGGCTTCCCTGGTGGCGCAGTGGTTGAGAGTCCGCCTGCCGGTGCAGGGCACGCAAGTTCGTGTCCCCGTCTGGGAGGATCCCACATGCCGCGGAGCGGCTGGGCCCATGAGCCATGGCCGCTGAGCCTGAGCGTCCGGAGCCTGTGCTCCACTCCAACGGGAGAGGCCACAACAGTGAGAGGCCCGCGTACCACACACACACAAAAAAAGAATCAGGCCTGGAATAAGAGGTTATCTGTCTCCAAGTGCTTACCTTGAGCAAAGGGCCCTAGGCCGGTCTTCCTGAAAACCTCTTCCCTGGAATACCAAGCCCATAATATACTTTAGGGAATAAAAGATGGGTTCAAATAAGTCGGCAAACACCACGCACTGTATTCCCCTCTTAGGTATTCACAAAGCATATTCACAACCAAGAGTCTCTGAAGAGGCTTTCAAAACCCCCTGCTGCTAAGAAACCTGTATAACACATTAATACTGAAGTTACACACTTTGGGAAACATGTCCACGGCCAAGTGTTGCCTCCATCCTTTCTGACTCACCCTCTCGAGACTCTTTCCAAAAAGTGGGTGCTGTTTTGGAATCATATAAAGCCATTCTGTGGGTTGTAAAGCATAATACTGATATTAAGGACTGTTATTATAGCAGTCATGTCAATAACACAGATGTTAAATCAATACTCCAGAACTATTTAGCAACTACTAAGGGTCCAGCAGTAGGAATATAACAGCAGGCAATGAGGTCCCTGTTCTCTGGTCTAATTCTTGGAATGGTATAATCTTCACACCTGCCATCCCCACTCCCACCCCTACCAAAACATCCTCCGTGGTATAGAGAGCCTAGAAGATGCTCTTTGCTGAGGAGAGAACAGAACTACTATTCTCCCTAATGAACAAAAAAGTCACCAGGAAGAGGGTTCTCCTGTGCTCTTTGAATTACGATTCGAGAGGAAGTCTAATGGAAAGATAAGGTTAGCTCTACTGATATTTCAATGTCAACAAGACAGAAGCTATGATCACTTTGCCAGGTCTTCTAATCTGTGAAATGTTATGAACACACAAACCTTGGGAGCCAAGTTATTTAAGTTGTTCTACTGTTAAAACAACCAGAACTAAATGGAATGTTTCTGAAATTTGTCCTAGAGTCTTGATAAATGTGTGAAGGTTGAATCCATCATGTCTGCCTCTGCTGGAGTACAAAACTAAGAGTTGAGACAAACTCTTAATGGCTTGCGTACAAAAAGGAACAGGCTCAAATATTATCAGTGGGAGTGCAACATTCATATATTAGTAGTACAAGCTCTTTATAGAGCAACTTGCAAATATTTATCAAATTTTAAACGTATATACCATTTGACCCAGCAGTTAATTCATTAACTCATTCAACAAATATTTATTGTGTATTGTTGGAGGTGCTAGAGATACATTCTACAAACAAGTGAACATACCATATTTTAGGTGATGATAAAGGGCAAGCAGGAAAATAAATCAGGTTAAGGAGAATGGAGAGTGCCAAGGTGGGACAAAGGTATTCAGGGAAGGCCTCTCTGATCAAGTGAAAACTGAAGGGAATGAGAGGTAAGCTATGTGGGTACCTTGGGAAAGAGTGTTCCAGGCACGGTGACACTATATGCTCTGAGATCAGAGTGCATTTGACATTTCAAGGCACGGAAATGAGGCCAGTGTGGCCAGAGCAAAGTGAGATAACTCAGAGAGGCAGCAGGACCCAAAGCATGAAAAAGTCACAAATCAGATGATACGAGGCCTCCAGGCCAGAGTAAGGACCTTGATTTTTCTCTAAGAGAGATGGGAAGCCACTGGGACATTCTTGGCAGAGTCATGCATAATGTAATTCTTTTAGACAATGACTGTGACCTCTTGTATGGAGAAGAGATTGTTGAGGAGCAATGCAGAAGGAGAGAGACAAGACAGGAGGCCACTGCAATAATACAGGGAAGACAGGATGGTAGTCTGGACCAGGGTGGTAGCCATAGAGTGGGAAGAACTGATCATAGCTGGGACAGGATTGGCTGCTAGTTTGTATGTGAGTGAGAGAAAGGCAACAGGGATGAATACAAGGTTTTTGGCCTGAGACACTGGAAGGCTGGAATGCCATTTACTAAAATGGAGAAAGCTTCAAAACAAAAAAAAAGAAACAGGTTTTGAGGGATGGATTCAGCATATTATGAGTTCAGTTTTAGACTTGTTGACTTGGAGAAGCAATTTAGACATCCACATAGAGATAGTCAGTGGGCAAATGAATACACAGATCTGGATTCAGGGCAGGGGTCAATCTGGTAATATATATTTGGGGGTTCTCACTGTATGGTATTTAAGGCCACAAAATTGCTCAAGATCTTCTAGAGAGTAGGTCTAGATAGGACAGAAAAGAAGGCCACATTCTAAGAATTTATTCTACCCATATATTCATGAATATGTGAAAAGTGACATATGTATAAAAACATTCATAGGAGCATTATTATGCAAAAGATTGAAAGCAATAAAAATCCACTGATAAAGAACTGGAGAAGTAATTATACGACAGCCTTACATTGGACTATTCTTCAGTAGTCTTTTTAAAAATGAAGTCACCTTCTGATAATGTCATACTAAAACCTAAAAAACTGAATGCTTTCCGCCTAAGATCAGGTACAAGGTATGGAGGTCTACTCTTACCACTCTTATTCAATATAGTACTGGAAGTTCTAGATACTGAAATAAGTCAAGAAAAAGAAAAGCCATATATAATTTTAAAAAAAGAAAAAGAAAAGAAATAAAATGATCCCTATGTGCAGGTGACCTGCTTATCTAATGTAGAAAATACCAGGAAATCTATTAAAAATAAGTTCTGGCGACTTCCCTGGTGATCCAGTGGTTAAGACTCTGTGCTCCCAATGTAGGGGGCCCAGGTTCAATCCCTGGTCAGGGAACTAGATTCCGCATGACACAACTAAAAGCCTGCATGTTGCAACTAAAAGATCCTACATGCCACAACTAAAGATCCCACATGCCACAACTAAAGATCCCACATGGGGCAATGAAGATCCCGCATGTGGCAACTAAGACCTGGCACAGCTAAATAAATAAATAAATATTTTAAAAAAATAAGTTCTGGAATTCTTCAGCAATGAGTGAGCTGATCAAGTTTGCAGGATGCAAAATCAAAGCACAAAAAATAAATGCATTTCCATATACTAACAATGAACCTACGGAAATTGAAATTATAACATAGTACCACTGTGTTAATCATATCACAATGTATACATATATTAAATCATCACCTTTTACATCTTTTAAAAAATCATGTTGTACAACCTAAATACATACAACGTTGATTTGTCAATCATATCTCAATAAAGCTAGAAAAAACACAGTACAACTTACGACCACTCCAAAAAAAATGAAAGGTTTAGATAACAACATGTACAGATTGTCTGCTGAAAATTACACAATGCTGATGAAATAAATCAAATAAGACCTAAGTGAATGGAGAGCATAGTAAATACTCAACGTAGTAAAGATGTCACTTCTTCCTAAACTGACCTACAGGTATAATGCAATTACTAACAAAAGTCCAGCAAGTATTTATATGCATAGCCAAGTTTACTCTGAAATTCATGTGGAAAGCCACAGTCCCCAGGATAGCTAAAACAATCTTACATAGAAGAATAAAGTAGAAGAAATCCGTCTATTTGATTTCATGACTTATTATATGTTACAATAATCAAGACAGTGAGGTACTGGTGGAAGGATAGACACAGATCCATGGAACAGAATAGAAACCACACAAATAGACTCATGCAAACATGTGCTATTGATTTTTGATAAAGATGCAAAAGCAGTTCACTAGAAGAAGGATAACCTCTTCAATAAGTGGTGCTAGAGTAATTGGACACCAATAGGCAAAAATAAATAAATAAACCTCAACTTCACATCTTATACAAAAATTAACTTAAAATGAGTTTTGTACTTCAATGTAAAAGTATAAAACTTTAAAAGAAAACATAGCAGCAAATCTTCAGAATCTAGGGCTAGACAGAGTTCTCAGACTTGACTCCAAAAGCATAATCTATAAAGGAAACTACTAATAAATTAGATCTCATCAAAATTAAAAAACTCTTGCTCTGTAAAACTCCATGGAAAGAGAATCAAAAGGCAAGCTACAAAAAGAAGAAAATATTCACAAGCCCCATATCCAACAAAGAACTGGTAACTAAAATATATTTTTAAACTCTCCAACCTCAACATTAAAAAAATAAAACAACCCGATGAGAAAACTGGCAAAAGACATAAACAGACATTTCAACAAAGAGGACATACAGATGATAAACGCACAAGAAAAGATGTCCAATATCATTAACCATCAGGGGAAAGCAAATTAAAATCATAATGAGCTATCATTACACACCAAACAGACTTGCTAAAATAAAAACTGTGACATCACCACACACTGGTATGGATGCAGAGGAACTGGAAAACTCACACATTGCTGGTAGGAATGTAAAGTGGTATAGCCACTATGGAAAAATTTGGCAGTTTCTTTTAAAACTAAACACACAATTACCATACAAACCAGCAACCACACACTTGGGCATTTATCAAGAAATTGAAAACTTATTGTTTACACAAAAAAACTTATATAAATACTCACAGCAGCTTTATTAATGATAATAAAAATCTGAAAACAGCCTGGATGTCCTTGAGCAGATGAATGATGAAACGAACTGTGATACATAAATTTATACTCAATGACAAAAAGGAACAAACTATGGATACGCAGAACTTGGACAAATCTCCAGGGAATTACGTTCAGTAAGAAAAAGCCAGCCTGAAAGGTAACACATTGCATGATTCATATAACATTCATATAACATTTTTTGAATGACAAAAATTTATTCACAGATTAGTGAATGACAGGAGTTAGGGGCCAGGAAGAGCTGGGAGGAAGGTGGGTGCGACTATAAGGGTGATGGAAATGTTCAGTGTCTTGACTGGCAGTGGATACACCAAACTACACATGTGATGAAACTGCATAGAACTAAATACTCCAACATTCTCTCTTACACATAAATAAATATAAGTAAAACTGGAGAAATCTAAATAAGATCAGTAGATTGTATCAACACCAACATTTTAGGTGCGATATTGTACTAACAGTTTTGCAAAATGCTGATGTTAAGGGAAATTGTATAAATAGTACACAAGATCTGTTATTTCTTACAACTGCATGAGAATCTACAATTCTCTCAACATTTTCAATAAAAAAGTAATTGTTTAAACAAACTACAAAATACAAAAAAAAAGAGAGAGATTGATCTATTTATACTGATAAGGAAGATATTAGATATTTATCTGATCTAATTTATCCATGATAGAGTAGCTAAAAACACAAGGTACATAAGAGAAACCTGCCACTGTAAGGGAAAGGAGCAGACCAGCTTTGGGTAGGACAGTGGAGGGACTGGTAACAGCGATTGCCTCTGGGGAGGGAAACCGGGGTGGGGAGGAAAACCAGGGAGCCGGAATGGGAGGGGAGACCCATTTTTGCATTTTACCTTTTGAATTTTGAGCCATGGGTATATAATATCCATACCCCTCAAAAAATAATTAATTAATTTTAAATAAAAGTAAGTTGTTCCTGAATGAAAATTGGTAAGCCTGAACAATGAAATAATAACATAGAGAACCAATCGACCAACACACATTCTTTTAACTGTCCCCTAAGATAGATGCAGATAGAGGCTATGAAAGATTTGGAATAGTGTGTAGAAAGCATTACCAATATCAAGTCAGAGAGAAATGTTTATGAACAGGGAGAAATAATTAACATTATATGGCAGCTATGCTAAATTCCAACTGAGTAGTCTAACCAGTGAAGGCTTAGGAGAAATTATGATGGGGGAGATTTTGCAGAGTTGGGGTAGAAGAAACGTTTCCCTACAGTAGGTGAGATGACTTTGACCTTGAAGTTCAGAAAGAATTTGAACAGGTAAAGAGGGGACCAGTTTAAAGATATTTGGGTGAACTAATAACAGAAGTGATAGCTTATATTTTCATAATGCTCTGGAGATTACCAAGTTTGTTGAAATTATTAGAGGACTCTGAAATAGTTGTTAACATTTTGCACGTGTGTTAACTGAAGACTCGAAAAATTAAATGAAGTTCCCCATGTCCCAGATCTCATAAGCTAAAGAGAATAATAGAATGAGGAGTCCTGACTGCTAAAACTTCACTCATTCCACTCGATATGAAACAACAAAGCTTCAGATGGACAGTATAGTAAGGATACATGGGGCTTCATGCCCAGTCCAGTTAAATGTGGCTCTACCACCAGAGTTGAAAATTTATGCTCAGAAAATTGACAAATATTTTGTTTGGTTCTAGATGTACCAGACGAGTACTTTCCATAAATTTGCTTATTTTACCCTCACCATCACCTTGTGATTTAAACATCCTTAATCCTAATTTTGTGGAAAAGGAACTCTGGGAACATGGATATAAATAACATGACTCAGATCACAAAGCTATCACATGACAGAGTTACAGTGAAAACCCAGACTGGTCTGCTTCTACATCCAATGCTCTTTCCACATCACATAGTGTCATATTTTGCTAAGGTTACCAATACATCGCCTTGCATTTCCTAAATCCACCCTAATACACTATTTTCAAAAAAATAATAGTAAGTCTGACCTGGCATTTTAACAATGATTATACAACTAGTAATTATTAATATTTCACATATCTATTTAACATTTTCCATTTCTTATTTTCATCTTTATAGACACTGTGCAGATGAAAGAAATAATGCTAATATGTTCTTCTGCTTATTAATCAGAACCTGCTTTGTCCTTGCAGACATGTAAATAGGAGAGCTGGGAGTATCCTAAGATATAAATGATCAGGTCCCTTATAAATGAGGAAACAGAGACACAGAGAAGTAGAGGGGCTTCCTCAGGGTCCCACAGCTGATTAAAGATTTGGGACTGGCACTCATGTCCCCTGGTTCTCAACATTAGGAGAGGAATTATTGATAGCAAGATGCAATAGTAAATGAAAGCAAACACTGAAATATAGACTCCATAGACTAGGCTGGTCAGGATGCCAAAAAAGGAAAGGATGGAGGAAGACATGTTTAAACAGTAACCTCAATAACAACTGGGCTTTACAGATCGCAAAAGACAAAAGAAATCTTCATTCACCATCTAAAACTGAATCAGTTATCTCAAAGGGACACGTAAAAACACCATCTATGAAAACAAACTCCAAAAAATCAATTCCACTTTATGCATTTGGATCCGGGGAAACATATTACTCCACTGAGATGGTGACTTTGATTTTGACTTGGCTTTGAATAAGACTTTTAAAAGGGGCCATCAGCAAGACTGAGACATAAAATCATACGATCCTATAGCCAGCAGAAAATGCAAACTGCTCTTAACCTATTCCTTCATTTTGAAGAAAAAACCGTGACACAGAACAGGACATGGACTCAGACAGAACAAGACATTCCCAAGTTGGTCATTTCTTATTGAGATCAGGAGTAAAAGTCAGATTAGCTAATGCTTGGTCAATAAGAGCACACACGTGGGACGCAAACAAACCTATGCTCCAATCCTGGCTCCACCACTACTATTTGCCTGACTGCAGCAGACACATTTGTTGGCTAGCATATATCTATTGCTAATCCCCATCTCTTTGCCCTGCCTCCTCTATAAAGCCAGAACTGATGGCTAGATGGTATAGGAGTAAGACGTGGAGATCACCTTCCTCCCCACAAATACATCAAAACTACATCAACATGTGGAAAAACCCCTACAGAACACCTACTGAATACTGGCAGAAGACCTCAGACTTCCCAAAAGGCAAGAAAATACCAACGTACCTGCGTAGGGCAAAAGAAAAAAGGAAAAACAGACAAAAGAATAGGGATGGGACCTTCATCTCTGGGAGGGAGCTGTGAAGGAGGAAAAGTTTCCACACACTAGGAAGCCCCTTCGTGGGCGGAGACTGCAAGTGGCGGAAAAGGGAAGCTTCAGAGCCATGGAGGAGAGTGCAGCAATAGGGCTGCAGAGGGGAAAATGGAGAGATTCCTGCACAGAGGATCAATGCCAACCAGCACTCACCAGCCCAAGAGGCTTGTCTGCTCAGAGGTCAGATCCCAGGGAGAGGACTGGGGTTCGCTGCGTGAAGACAGCCTGAAGGGAGCTAGTGCACCACAGCTAGCTGGCAGGGAGTCCGGGAACAGCTCTGGAACTGCCTAAGAGGCAAGAGATCATTGTTTTGGGGTGGGCGAGGAGAGGGGATTCAGAGCACTGCCTAAACGAGCTCCAGAGACAGGAACGAGCCACGGCTATCACTGCGGACAACAGAGACAGGCATGAAATGCTAATGCTGTTGCTGCAGGCACCAAGAAGCCTATGTGCAAGCACAGGTTACTATCCACATCTCCCCTCCTGGGAGCCTGTGCAGCCCGCCACGACCAGGGTCCCGTGATCCAGGGACAACTCCCCCAGGAGAACACACGGTGCATCAGGCTGTTGCAACATCACGCCGGCCTCTGCCACCGCAGGCTTGCCCCGCATTCCACACCCCTCACTCTCCCTGGCCTGAGGGAGCCAGAGCCCCCGAATCAGCTGCTACTTTGACCCCATCCTGTCTGGGAAGGGAACAGACACCCTCAGGTAACCTACATGCAGAGGCAGGGCCAAATCAAAAGCTGAACCCCTGGAGCTGTGCGAACAAAGAAGAGAAAGGGAAATTTCTCCCAGCAGCCTCAGGAGCAGCAGATTAAATCTCCACAGTCAACCTGATGTACCCTGCATCTGTGGAATACCTGAATAGACAACAAATCATCCCAAAATTGAGGCGGTGGACTTTGGGAGGAACTGTAGACTTGGGGTTTGCTTTCTGCATCGAATTTGTTTGTTTTATGTTTATCTTAGTTTAGTATTAAGGGCTTATTATCATTGGTAGATTTGTTTATTGATTTGGTTGCTCTCGTCCTTTTATATATTTTTTTTCCTTTTTCTCTTTTTGTGAGTGTGTACATGTATTCTTCTTTGTGTGAGTTTATCTGTATAGCTTTGCCTTTGCCATTTGTCCTAGGGTTCTGTCTGTCTGGTCTTATTGGTTTTGGGGTTTTTTTTTCTAAGTATCGTTCACAGCACTTATTATCATTGGCAGGTTTGTTTTTCGGTTTGGTTGCTCTCTTCTTTCTTTCTTTTTCTTTTTTTTATTACTTTTTTATTCCTCTTATTTTTAATAATCTTTTTATTTTAATAACTTTATTTTATTTTATTTTTACTTTCTTTCTTTTTCTTTTCCCTTTGCTTCTGAGCCATGTGGCTGAGAGGGTCTTGGTGTTCCAACCAGATGTCAACCCTGAGACTCTGGGGTGGGAGAGCCAAGTTCAGGACATTGGTCCACCAGAGACCTCCTGGCCCCACATCATATCAAGTGGTGAAAGCTCTCCCAGAGGTCTCCATCTCAACGAGAAGACCCAGCTCCACTCAACGACCAGCAAGCTACAGTGCTGGACACCCTATGGCAAACAACTAGCAAGACAGGAACACAAACCCACCCATTGGCAGAGAGGCTACCTAAAATCATAATAAGGTCACAGACACCCCAAAGCACATCACTGGATGCGTCCCTCCCCACAAGAAAGACAGGCACCAGTCCCCTCCACCAGGAAGCCTACACAAGCCAATGAACCAATCCCACTACTGGCGGCAGACACAAAAAACAACGAGAACTACGAACCTGCAGGCTGTGAAAAGGAGACCCCAAGCACAGTAAGTTAAACAACATGAGAAGACAGAGAAATATGCAGCAGTTGAAGAAGCAAGGTAAAAACCGACCAGACCAAACAAATTAAGAGGAAATAGGCAGTCCACCTGAAAAATAATTCAGAGTAATTATAGTAAACGCGATCACTGAAGAAATCAAAGAACTCAAAAACTACCCAGAAACAAATGACAATGAAAACATGATGACCCAAAACCTATGGGATGCAGCAAAAGCAGTTCTAAGAGGGAAGTTTATAGCAATACAATCCTATGTCAAGAAACAAGAAAAATCTCAAAGAAACAACCTAACTTTACGTCTAGAGCACTTAGAGAAAGAAGAACAAAAAAAAAAAAAAACCCTCAAATTTAGCAGAAGGAAAGAAATCATAAAGATCAGATCAGAAATAAATGAAAAAGAAATGAAGGAAACAATAGCAAAGATCAATAAAAGTAAAATATGCTTCTTTGAGAAGATAAACAAAACTGATAAACCATTAGCCAGACTCATCAAGAAAAAATGGGAGAAGACTCAAAAGGAACAGAATTAGAAATGAAAAAGGAGAAGTAACAATTGACACTGCAGAAATACAAAGGTTCATGAGAGATTACTACAAGCAACTATATGCCAATAAATTAGAGAACCTGGAATAAATGGACAAATTATTAGACAAGCACAACCTTCTGTGACTGAGCCAGGAAGAAATAGAATATACAAGCAGAACGTTCACAAGCACTGAAATTGATACTGTGATTTAAATTCTTCCAAAAAACAAAAGCCCAGGACCAGATGACTTCACAGGTGAATTCTACCAAACATTTAGAGAAGAGCTAACACCTATCCTTCTCAAACTCTTCCAAAATACAGCAGAGGGAGCAACACTCCCAAATTCATTCTACGAGGCCACCATCACCCTGATACCAAAATCAAACAAAGATGTCACAAAAAAAGAAAACTACAGGCCAATATCACTGATGCACATAGATGCAAAAGTCCTCAACAAAATATTAGCAAACAGAATCCAACAGCACATTGAAAGGATCATACACCATGATCAAGTGGGGTTTATCCCAGGAATGCAAGGATTCTTCAATAAACCCAAACCAATCAATGTGATAAGCCACATTAACAAACTGAAGGATAAAAACCATATAATAATCTCAATAGATGCAGAAAAAGTTTTCGACAAATTCAACACCCATTTATGATAAAAACCCTCCAGAAAGTAGGCATGGGGGAACTTACCTCCACACAATAAAGGGCATATATGACAAACCCACAGTCAACATCATTCTCAATGGTGAAAAACTGAAACCATTTCAACTAAGATCAGTAATAAGACAAGGTTGACCTCTCTCACCACTGTTATTCCACAAAGTTTTGGAAGTTTTTGTCACAATAATCAGAGAAGAAAAAGAAATAAAAGGAATCCAAATCAGAAAACAAGAAGTAAAACTGTCACTGTGTGCAGATGACATACTATACATAGAGAATCCTAAAGATGCTGCCAGAAAACTACTAGAGCTAATCAATGAATTTGGTATAGTAGCAGGATACAAAATGAATGCACAGAAATCTCTTGTATTCCTATACACTAATGATGATAAATCTGAAAGAGAAATTAAGGAAACATTCCCATTTACCATTGCAACAAAAAGAAGAAAATACCTAGGAATAAACCTACCTAAGGAGATAAAAGACCTGTATGCAGAAAGCTATAAGACACTGATAAAAGAAATCAAAGAGGATACAAATAGATGGAGACGTATACTATGTTCTTGGATTGGAAGGATCAACTTTTTGAAAATGACTATACTACCCAAAGCAATCTACAGATTCGGTGCAATCACTACCAACTACCAATGGCATTTTTCACAAAATTAGAACAAAAAATTTCACAATTTTTTTTCACAATTTTTTCACAAAAAGAGTCATGTACCACAATGTTCACTGCAGCTTTATTTACAATAGCCAAGACACGGAAGCAACCTAACTGTCCATCAACAGATGAATGGATAAAGATGATGTGGCACATATATACAATGGAATATTACTCAGCCATAAAATGAAACGAAATTGAGTTATATGTAGTGAGGTGAATGGACCTAGAGACTGTCCTACAGAGTGAAGTAAGTCAGAAAGAGAAAAACAAGTACAGTATGCTCACATATATATGAATAACCTAGGGGCAGGACAGGAATAAAGATGCAGACATAGAGAATGGACTGAGGACATGGGGAGGGGGAAGGGTAAACTGGGACGAAGTGAGAGAGCAGCACTGATATATATACACTACCCAGTGTAAAATAGAAAGCTAGTTGGAAGAAGCCACATACCACAGGGAGATCAGCTCACTGCTTTGTGGCCACCTAGAGGGGTGGGATAGGGAGGGTGGGAGGGAGAAGCAAGAGGGAGGGGATATGGGGATACATGTATATGTATAGGTGATTCACTTTGTTATAAAGTAGAAACTAACACAACATTGTAAAGCAATTATACTTCAATAAAGATGTGAAAAAAAAGCCAGAGAAAGGCAAATACTCATTTTCCCAGCATCCCTTGCATATAGGGGTAGTCATGTGGCATAACTCTGGCCAACGAGACATAAGTAGAAATCAGGCAGGAGCCTCTGGGAAGACTTTTACTTTTCATATAAAGAAATACACATGGCTAGTGCTACCCACATCTTCTTGCTTCCTTGAACATAGATTTCCTGCCTGAAGCAATCACTTTAGGTTATAACCATCTTGTGGCCAGGAGTATTTAAGCATAAAGAAAAGCCAACACACTGAAGACAGTGGAGGCAGAGCAGAATGTTAGAAAGAACTTGAGTCCTTAATGGCATCACTGAGGTGCAATCAGTATTAACAGTACCACCAGAATTCTCATCTGAGGAAAAAAAATACCCCCATTTATTTAAAGCAATATTAGTTGCAGCCAAAAGATAACTGATATAGTTACTTTGGACAAATTAATCTCTCTAAGCCTCAGCTGTCATATCTGTACAATGAAGAACAAGCTTATCTATCTCATCAGTTTACTGTCACATCATTAATTCACTATATATTAACTGAGCACCTACTATGTAATAGAAACTGTTCTAGGAGTTGGGGATATAGCAGTACTTAAAGGTTCCTTTGACTATAGAACAGACTTTCTAATCTTGAGAGGCAGGCAATAAACAAAGAAGTATCATGAATTTTGAAGACTCAAGTTAAAAACACATGCGAAGGACCTGGCAGTTCTTGGCACAGAATAGTGCTCAATAAATAGCAGCTGCTACTACTATCATTCTTACTGACATTCAATAAATACTGCTTAAATTCTTAGGACCTCCCCATACCCACATATATATGAGTTATTAGAAATATGGGGATCTCAAGCCATCCCATAATGTCACAAGGAATCCTTGCACTCTGACCTGCTGATTAACTTTTTCTTCTCAAGCTGGGAACATTCTCTTTTAGACCTGAGACTCCAAGGTTCACATGCCTTTAGAACTTTCCTGTGCTAGAACTTGTCCTGAATTATCAAACCAGAAAGGCTAACATCCCAGGAAAGGAAGAAGGAAGTTGGAAAGGCGTGGGGATTTGCTACAGGTGACTACCCTGTCTGTAACTAGAAACCTGACAGGCTTTGCTTGGAGCAATTAACCCATGTGAATGTATGTTAATGACTATTTCTCTCAGGAGATAGCCAGGAGACACCTAACTGGGACTGGACAATATAATCCAAAATGCCTTTTTTTTTTTAACATCTTTATTGGAGTATAATTGCTTTCCAATAATGTGTTTCTGCTTTATAATAAAGTGAATCAGTTATACACATACATATGTTCCCATATCTCTTACCTCTTGCGTCTCCCTCCCACCCTCCCTATCCAACCCCTCTAGGTGGTCACAAAGCACCAAGCTCATCTCCCTGTGCTATGCGGCTGCTTCCCACCAGCTATCTATTTTACGCTTGGTAGTGTATATATGTCCATGCCACTCTCTCACTTTGTCACAGCTTACCCTTCCCCCTCCCCATGTCCTCAAGTGCATTCTCTAGTAGGTCTGCGTCTGTATTCCCGTCTTGCCCCTAGGTTCTTCTGCCCATTTTTTTTCTTTTGTTTTTTTAGATTCCATATATATATGTGTTAGCATACGTTATCTGCTTTTCTCTTTCTGACTTACTTCACTATGTATGACAGTCTCTAGGTCCATCCACCTCACTACAAATAACTCAGTTTCGTTCTTTTTGATGGCTGAGTAATATTCCATTGTATATATGTGCCACATCTTCTTTATCCACTCATCTGTTGATGGACACTTAGGTTGCTTCCATGTCCTGGCTATTGTAAATAGAGCTGCAATGAACATTTTGGTACATGACTCTTTTTGAATTATGGTTTTCTCAGGGTATATGCCCAGTGGTGGGATTGCTGGGTCATATGGTAGTTCTATTTTTAGGTTTTTAAGGAACTTCCATACTGTTCTCCATCGTGGCTGTATCAATTTACATTCCCATCAACAGTTTTCAGATATCATTTCAATTAAAAACTGATTTCTTGAGTGGGAATTGCAAGCCAATGTGTAAGTCAGGCTTTGAAATACCTTGGAAATACCACTGGGTAAATACAGGTTCTAGTGCTGGATCCAACCATGATTTCTGTGGGATCCTTGGCAATCCTTCCCAGTTTTCCCATCAGTGCAGTGATGGGACTGGACTAGTTCATGTCTAAGGGACCTTTCAGCTGACATCCTGTCATTCTACCTTTCTCAAATCATCTACTCTGGTGAGACTCCCTCCTCCCAGCAGCAGTGGAACAGGGGTGCCTCTCTCAGCAGATTTGCTAATGCCTAGCCACAAAGGGAAAAAAACTGCTGACGGATGCTCTGGCTGCCTCCGTGTTGTTAAACACCTACTTACAGTTCTAATCAGCCGGTTCGCACGCCCAGGATATGGGGATTGATTGCTGACATTGACCTGGCAAGGAGACGATCTTGCAATCACCAGCCAAAGCAACTTAGGCGTGTGGGCTGGGAATCTGGCAAGTGGTACTGTGAAGGGGAGAGACAGCAGGGAACATAAGAATGGGAGGTGGTTTTGCGTAGTGGTTAAGAACATTGGTTGCAGAGTCAGGTAGATCTAGATTTCATTCCTTTCTCTACCCTTTTCTACCTGTGTAAACGTAGACATGTTATTTCACATGTTGCTCAATAGCAGCCGACCCTGCCCCACTCTCCCAGGGAGTGAACCTGGATGGGCCTATATGGCACCGTATTCTTTTCTGCTTGCCAGTGATTGCGTAAATGGGTATGGGACCCAATCCTGGCCATTGAGACCTGAGAAGATTTTTTTCTGGGTAACTTCTTGGAAGTTTTCCTTGCTAAAAAATAAATAAATAAATAAGTAAGTAAGTAAACAAAAGAGACACCTGCAAGCCTCTTGGTCATTAAGGTTATAATGCTAATTTAGGCCCCTCTGTGACCATGAAGAAAGACCCCGCTGATAGAATGAGTATGGCACAGCAAAAAATGGAAAGAACCTGGGTCTGTGATGATGTCACTGAGCCACCAAATTCTTCACAACCCTAGAGCTGCCCTATTCCCAGCCTGCTTGCTCTTGCTAGATGAGAAAATACATCTCTGTTACTTACACTACTTGTAGTAGATTTCCTGTTCATTGTATCCAAGAGCTTCTGTGAGTAGCAGTCATAATAATTGCTGTTATCATTGCTAAAATTCTACTGTCCAGAGTAGTATACAAAGCAAAAATTCAGAGTTAGAAGAACTAGGCTCAAATCTGAGTAACTCCATTCAACATGCTGTATCTCCATTTCCTAATTTACAGGTATACCTCTGAAAATCATAAGGATTTGAAAAGTCATAAGCATCTATACAAACTTAGGGGAATAATATTGACACCCACTCTGCCTTTGGTAGTCTCTAACGTGTAAAGAAAAGCACAGTAGCTGAGAGTCAGCAGAACAAGTTCCTAATTGCGTCTTGACACTAATTTCCTTGATGACATTGGACAAGTCCCTTCCCTTCCCTGAACCTTAGTTTTTCTGCAGAATTAGAGTCTTGGGCTGGTTTAAATCTAAGGTCATTCTTGGAATTGATATTCTATAAATCAAAGTGATATAGCCTTTTTTTTTCTTGTATAGCAGGAAAACAAAGTGTTGACAGAGGTGACAACAAATTTAGTGGAAGAGCCATGTGAACCTCCTATGAGCACTGTGTGCTGTGCTTGGTGCTGCTGCACTGCAGTTATCTACCACACAAGGACAGTACCTACCTGTGCAAGATCCCACTCCACTCTCAGAATTAAGCTGCCTACTGCACCCTACCTTCACCTCTAGCTAACCTGTTGGACAATTCCCCTGGCATCTCAACCCACAACCCCCAAAGGAAACACTGCCTGAAAGTTTCTAGTTTTTCCTCATGAAGTACAAGCTACTTAAAAAACAAGGCCACTAAAAGCAAGGATTCTCAAAATGAAATTATTCTGGCTTACTGCAGGAATCATTTAAGAAAACAGACTAAAACTCCCATCCAAATCAACCCAATAGCACTTCCAAAATACCCAGTCTAGATACAACACCAGACGGAACAGAAGTAGATTTTGTTTTACCCATTTTCCAAGTGGATAAAGCAACTTTGCCTTCTGCCACTGCATGTAGACTGATAGAGAAACTTCCCATCTGTAATGGTATGTGGTCCTTTTTAAAAGCCCTTTTATGTGACACTCCCAACAGTACATAAGGAAAGAAGGCAAAGGAGGTGGCAATATGGCATAATAGTTAAGATCTATGCTTTTGAATAAATGATATCTGAAGCCAAAATCTAGCTCTGCTCGTTTCATTCTTTTTCTCTCTCTCTCAAAATGTGTGTACTATACACTTTCTATGTGTCAGGAACTGTTCTACATTTCAGTATCACTCTCCAGTATACACACGCATCCTCCTCTCCCAATCACTCCCAGAACATCAGATGTGTTCAGGTGGTGGTATAGGTCCCTCCCCAAGCCAAAAGAATGAAGTGCATTCATCAACATTAGTAATTGTACTTCCTCCAATTCCTCTTTGATTGTTATAAGTCTCACAGTGAGCATGTGTCCCAGGGGGTCTCAAAGACCATGCAAACATTTAATGTTTTGCTAAAAGCACTAATGGCTAAAGTTTATTATAGCAAAAGGACACACAATAGGATCAGCAAGGGGAAATAACACAAGACAGAATTTGGAGAAATCCACGCCCAGGTTTTGTGAGGCTATCTCCATCTGGTGAGGGGACACGTGAGTGTGTTTGCTTTGCCAGCAATAAAAAAATGCAGTGACAAAGATGCCCATTCTCACC
This sequence comes from Mesoplodon mirus, assembly GCF_964341445.2. NCBI lineage: Eukaryota > Metazoa > Chordata > Mammalia > Artiodactyla > Ziphiidae > Mesoplodon > Mesoplodon mirus. Next base: position 55,817,216 of record NC_138980.1, read on the forward strand.
CCTTTTATCCAACAGACTACTGGAAGTCCTAGGTAGAGCAATTAGGCAAGAAAAAGAAATAAAAGCCATCCAAATTGAAAAGGAAAAAGTAAAACTGTCACTATTTGCAGACATGATATTATATACAGAAAGCCCTAAAGACTCTACCAAAAAAAGTTACAACTAATAAATAAATTCAGTACAGTTGCAGAACACAAAACCAATATACAGAAATCTGTTGATTTCTATATACTACTAACAAACTATCAAAAAGTGAAATTAAGAAAACAATTCCATTTATAATTGCATTAAAAAGAATAAAATAACTAGGAATAATCTTACCAAGGAAGTGAAAGAATTGTACACTGAAAACTATAAGACACTGGTGAAAGAGGTGGGGACATTCAAGATGGCAGAGGAGTAAGAAGTGGAGATCACCTTCCTCCCCACAAATACATCATAAATACATCTACACGTGGAACAACTCCTACAGAACACCTACTAAATGCTGGCAGAAGACTTCAGACTTCCCAAAAGGCAAGAAAATACCGACGTACCTGGGTAGGGAAAAAGAAAAAAGAAAAAAAAAGAGGCAAAAGAATAGGGATGGGACCTACACCTCTGGGAGGGAGCTGTGAAGGAGGAAAAGTTTCCACGCACTAGAAAGCCCTTTCACTGGCGGACACCAGGGGTGGGGGGTGGGGAGCTTCGGAGCCACAGAGGAGAGTGCAGCAACAGGGGTGCAGAGGGCAAAGAAGAGAGATTCCCACACAGAGGACTGGTGCCGACCAGCACTCACCAGCCTGAGAGCCTTGCCTGCTCACCTGCCAGGGTGGGTGGAGGCTAGGAGCTGAGGCTTGGGCTTCAGACGTCAGATCCCAGGGAGAGGACTGGGGTTGGCTGCATGAACACAGCCTGAAGGGGGATAATGCACCATAGATAGCCAGGAGGGAGTCCAGGAAAAAGTCTGGACCTGCCTAAGAGTCAAGAGACCATTGTTCAGGGTGTGCGAGGAGAGGGGATTCAGAGTGCCACCTAAATGAGCTTCAGAGACGGGCGTGAGCCACGGCTATCAGCTCGGACCACAGAGATGGGCAAGAAATGCTAATGCTGCTGCTGAAGCCACCAAGAATCCTCTGTGCAAGCACAGGTCACTATCCAAAGCCCCCCAGAAGCCAATGCAGTACAACACAGCCAGGGTCCCATGATCCAGGGACAACATCCACCGGAGAACACACGGCACGTCTCAGGCTATTGCAAAGTCACGCTGGCCTCTGCCACTGCAGGCTCACCCTGCATTCCATTATACCTACCGGACCCTTCCAACCCCCCAGCCTGAATGAGCAAGAGCCCCCTAATAAGCTGTTGCTTTAACCCCCTCCTGTCTGAGTGGGGAAAAGATACCTGAGGGTGATCTACATGCAGAGGTGGGGCCAAAACCAAAGCTGAACGCCAGGAGCTGTGTGAACAAAGAAAAGGAAGGGAAATCTCTCCCAGCAGCCTCAGGAGCATCAGATTAAATCCCCACAGTCAACTTGAAGTACACTGCATCTGTGGAATACCTGAACAGAAAACAAATCATCCCAAAATTGGGGCGGTGGACTTTAGGAGCAACTGTAGACTTTGGGTTTGCTAGCTGCGACTGATTTGTTTCTGATATTTATGTTTATCTTAGTTTAGTGTTTAGCGACTGTTAACATTGGTGGATTTGTTTATTGGGTTGGTTGCTCTCCTTATTTTTTAGTATCTTATTTTATTTTTTTATTTTAATAATTTTTTATCTTTATTTTTTTTTAATTTTATTTTCTATTTTTCTCCCTTCTATTTAAAATTTTTTTAATTTCTTTTTTTCATAACTTTATTTATTTTATTTTCGACTGCATTGGGTCTTCATGGCTGCATGCAGGCTTTCTCTAGTTGCGGCGAGCGGGTGCTACTCTTTATTGTGGTGCGCAGGCTTCTCATTGCGGTGGCTTCTCTCATTGGGGAGCATGGGCTCTAGGCATATGAGCTTCAGTACCTGTGGCACGCGGGCTCAGTAGCTGTGGCACATGGGCTTAGTTGCTCTGTGGCATGTGGGATCTTCCTGTACCAGGGCACGAACCCATGTCCCCTGCATTGGCAGGCGGATTCTTAACCACTGCACCACGAGGGGACGTCCCTCCCTTTTCTTCTGAGCCATGTGGCTGACAGGGTCTGGTGCTCTGACGTGGTGTCAGGCCTGAGCCTCTGAGGTGGGAGAGCTGAGTTCACGACACTGGACCACCAGAGACCTCCTGGCCCCACATAATATCAGTCAGCTAGAGCTCTCCCAGAGATCTGCATCTCAACGATAACACCCAGCTCCATCCAACGGCCAGCAAGCTCCAGTGCCGGATGCCTTATGCCAAACAACTAGCAAAACAGGAACACAACCCCACCCATTACCAGAGAGGCTGCCTAAAATCATACTAACTTCACAGGCACCCCAAAACACAGCACCGGACGCATCCCTCCCCACAAGAAAGACAGGTACCAGCCCCCTCCACCAGGAAGCCTACGCAAGCCAATGAACCAACATCACTCACTGGGGGCAGACACAAAAAACAATGGGAACCATGAACCTGCAGCCTATGAAAAGGAGACCCCAAACACAGTAAGTTAAACAACATGAGAAGACAGAGAAATATGCAGCAGATGAAGGAGCAAGGTAAAAACCCAGCAGACCAAACAAATGAAGAGGAAATAGGCAGTCTACCTGAAAAAGAATTCAGAATAATGATTTTAAAGATGATCCAAAATCTTGGGAGATAGAATGGAGAAAACACAGGAAATGTTTAAACAGGACTTAGCAGAACTAAAGAGCAAACAAACAATGAGGAACAACACAATAAATGAAATTAAAAATTCTCTAGAAGGAATCAAAAGCAGAATAACTCAAGTAGAAGCACAGACAAGTAACCTGGAAGATAAAATAGTTGGAAATAACCACCACAGAGCAGAATAATGAAAAAAGAATGAAAAGAATTGAGGACAGTCTCAAAAACTTCTGGAACAACATTAACTGAACCAACATTCGAACCATAGGGGTTCCAGAAGAAAAAGAGAAAAACAAAGGTCTCAGAAAATATTTGAAAAGATTATAGATGAAAAATTCCCTAACATGGAAAGGAAATAGTCAACTCCAGGAAGCGCAGAGAGGCCCATATAGGAGAAACACGTTTAGACACATATTAATCAAATTATCCAAAATTATATACAAAGAAAAAACATTAAAAGCAGCAAGGGAAAAGCAACAAATAACATACAACAGAATTCCCATATGGTTAAACAGCTGATCTTTCAGCAGAAACTCTGAAGGTCAGAAGGGAGTGGCAGTACATATTTAAAGTGATAAAAGGGAAAAACCTACAAGCAAAATAACTCTACCCAACAAGGATCTCATTCAGATTAGATGGAGAAATTAAAACCTTTACAGACAAAAAACTTAAGAGAATTCAGCGCCACCAAACCAGCTTTACAACAAATGATAAAGAAACTTCTCTAGGCAGGAAACACAAGAGAAGGAAAAGACTTAAACTAACACCCCCTAAACAGTTAAGAAAATGGGAATAGGAACATACATATGGATAATTACCTTATACATAAATGGATTAAATGCTCCAACCAAAAGACACAGACTGGTTGAATGGATACAAAAACAAGACCCGTACATATGGTGTCTACAAGAGACCCACTTCAGACCTAGAGACACATACAGACCGAAAGTGAGAGGATGGAAAAAGATATTCCATGCAAATGGAAGTCAAAATAAAGCTGGAGTAGCAATTCTAATATCAGAAAAAATAGACTTTAAAATAAAGACTATTACAAGAGACAAAGAAGGACACTACATAATGATCAAAGGATCAATCCAAGAAGAAGATATAACAATTGTAAATATTTATGGACCCAACATAGGAGCACCTCAATACAGAGGCAAATGCTAACAGCCATAAAAGGGGAAATCGACAGTAATACAACCATAGTAGGCAACTTAACACTTCACTTACACCAATGGATAGATCAACAAACATAAAAGTAAATAAGGAAACACAAGTTTTAAGTGACACATTAAACAAGAAGGACTTAATTGATATTTATAGGACATTCCATCCAAACACAACAGAATACACCTTCTTCTCAAGTGCTCATGGAACATTCTCCAGGATAGACCATATCTTGAGTCACAAATCAAACCTTGGTAAATTTAAGAAAATTGTAACTGTATCAAGTATCTTTTCCAACCAAAACATTATGAGAGTAGATATCAATTACAGGAAAAAAACCTAAAAACTACAAACACAGGGAGGCTAAACACTATGCTACTAAATAACCAAGAGATACTGAAGAAATCAAAGAGGAAATCAAAAATACCTAGAAACAAATGACAATGAAAACAGGACAACCCAAAACCTACTGGATGCAGCAAAAGCAGTTCTAAGAGGGAAACTTATAGCAATACAAGCCTACCTTAAGAAACAAGAAACATCTCAAATAAACAACCTAACCTTACACCTAAAGCAATTACAGAAAGAAAAACAAGAAAAAACCAAAGTTAGCAGAAGGAAAGACACCATAAAGATAAGAACACAAATAAATGAAAAAGAAATGAAGGAAACAATAGCAAAGATCCATAAAACTAAAAGCTGGTTCTTTGAGAAGATAAACAAAATTGATAAACCATTAGCCAGACTCATCAAGAAACAAAGGGCAAAGACTCAAATCAACAGAATTAGAAATGAAAAAGGAGAAGTAACAACTGACACTGCAGAAATACAAAGGATCATGAGAGATTATTACAAGCAACTCTATGCCAATAAAATGGACAACCTGGAAAAAATGGACAAATTATTAGAAAAGCACAACCTTCTGAGACTAAACCAGGAAGAAACAGAAAATAAAAAGAGACGAATCACAAGCACTGAAATTGAAACTGGGATTAAATATCTTCCAACAAATAAAAGCCCAGCACCAGATGGCTTCACTGGCGAATTCTATCAAACATTTAGAGAAGAGTTAACACCTATCCTTCTCAAACTCTTCCAAAATATAGCAGAGGGAGGAACACTCCCAAACGCATTCTACGAGGCCACCATCACACTGATAGTAAAATCAGACAAATATGTCACAAAAAAAGAACACTACAGGCCAATATCACTGATGAACATAGATGCAAAAATCTGAAAGAGAAATTAAGCAAACACTCCCATTTACCACTGCAACAAAAAGAATAAAATACGTAGGAATAAACCTACCTAAGGAGACAAAAGACCTGTATGCAGAAAACTGTAAGACACTGATGAAAGAAATTAAAGATGATACAAACATATGGAGAGATACCTTTTTCTTGGATTGGAAGGATCAACATTGTAAAAGTGAATATACTACCCAAAGCAATCTACAAATTCAATGCAATCCCTATCAAACTACCAATGGCATTTTTCACAGAACTAGAACAAAAAATTTCACAATTTGTATAGAAACACAAAAGACCCTGAATAGCCAAAGTAAGCTTGAGAAAGAAAAACGGAGCTGGAGGAATCAGGCTCCCTGTCTTCAGACTATACTACAAAGCTACAGTAATCAAGATAGTATGGCAATGGCACAAAAACAGAAATATAGATCAATAGAACAGGACAGAAAGCCCAGAGCTAAACCCACGCACATATGGTCTCCTTATCTTTGATAAAAGAGGCAAGAATATACAATGGAGGAAAGACAGCCTCTTCAGTAAGTGGTGCTGGGGAAACTGGACAGCTACATGTAAAAGAATGAAGTTAGAACACTACCTAACACAATACCCAGAAATAAACTCAAAATGGATTAAAGACCTAAATGTAAGACCAGACACCATAAAATTCTTAGAGGAAAACATAGGCAGAACACTCTATGACATAAATCACAGCAAGATCCTTTTTGACCCACCTCCTAGAGAAATGGAAATAAAAACAAACATAAACAAATGGGACCTAATGAAACTTCAAAGCTTTTGCACAGCAAAGGAAACCATAAACAATACCAAAAGACAACCCTCAGAATGGGAGAAAATATTTTCAAATGAAGCAACTGACAAAGGATTAATCTCCAAAATATACAGGCACCTCATGCAGCTCAATATAAAAAAAACAAACAACCCAATCCGAAAATGGGCCGAAGACCTATATAGACATTTCTCCAAAGAAGATAAACAGATTGCCAACAAACACATGAAAGGATGCTCAACATCACTAATCATTAGAGAAATGCAAATCAAGTTACAATGAGGTATCACCTCACACCAGTCAGAATGGCCATCATCAAAAAATCTACAAACAATAAATGCTGGAGAGGGTGTGGAGAAAAGGGATCCCTCTTGCAGTGTTGGTGGGAATGTAAATTGATACAGCCACTATAGAGAACAGTATGGAGTTTCCTTAAAAACCTAAAACTGTAAGTACCATATGACCCAGCAATCCCACTACTGGGCATATACCCTGAGAAAAACATAATTCAAAAAGAGTCATGTACCACAATATTCACTGCAGCCCTATTTACAATAGCAGGACATGGAAGCCACCTAAGTGTTCATTGATAGAATGGATAAAGAAGATGTGGCACATATATACAATGGAATATTACTCAGCCATAAAAAGAAACGAGATTGAGTTATTTGTAGTGAGGTGGATGGACCTAGAGTCTGTCATACAGAGTGAAGTAAGTCAGAAAGAGAAAAACAAATACCATATGCTAACACATATATATGGAATCTAAGAAAAAAATTAAAAAGGTCTTGAAGAACCTAGGGGTAAGATGGGAATAAAGACACAGACCTACTAGAGAATGGACTTGAGGATATGGGGAAGGGGAAGGGGAAGCTGTGACAAAGTGAGAGAGTATCATGGACATATATACACTACCAAACGTAAAATAGATAGCTAGTGGGAAGCAGCCACATAGCACAGGGAGATCAGCTCGGTGACCACCTAGAGCGGTGGGATAGGGAGAGTGGGAGGGAGAGAGACACAAGAGGGAAGAGATATGGGAACATATGTATAACTGATTCACTTTGTTATAAAGCAGAAACTAACATACCATTGTAAAGCAATTATACTCCAATAAACATGTTAAAAAAATGTGGCACATATATACAATGGAATATTACTCAGCCATAAAAAGAAATGAAATTGAGTTATTCGTAGTGAGGTGGATGGACCTAGAGACTGTCATACAGAGTGAAGTAAGTCTGAAAGAGAAAAACAAATACCGTATGCTAACACATATATATAAAATCTAAAAACAAAAAAAAATTGTTCCGATGAACCTAGGGACAGGACAGGAATAAAGACACAGATGTAGAGAAAGGACTTGAGGACTCAGGGAGGGGAAAGTGTAAGCTGGGACGAAGTGAGAGAGTAGCACTGACATATATATACTACCACCTGTAAAACAGATACTGGGAAGCATCTGCACAGCACAGGGAGATTAGTTAGTGCTTTGTGATCACCTAGAAGGGTGGTATAGGGAGGGTGGGAGGGAGATGCAAGAGGGAGGGTATATGGGGATATATGTATACATATAGCTGATTCACTTTGTTATACAGCAGAAACTAACACAGCATTGTAAAGCAATTATACTTCAATAAAGGTGTTAAAAAAAAGTCAAAGGATGGAAGTTGTGTAAAATTTTGAATAAGCATATATTGAGCACAATGTGGGTGAGTATAAACATCTATTGTATTTGAAACTTAAAAAAAAAAACATGAGGTAAGAAACTGCATAAGACACACACACACACACAAAGGAAAGACATTCCGTGTTCATGGATTGGAAGCATCATTAAAATATTAAAACTTGTTAAAATATTCATACTACCGAAAGCAATCTACAGATTCAGTGCAATTCCTATCAAAATTCCAGTGGCATATTCTACAGAAAGAGAACAAAACCCTAAAATTTGTGTGGAACCACAAAACATTCCAAATACCCAAAGCAATTTTGAGAAAAAAGAACAAAGCTGGAGGCCTCATGCGCCCTGATTTCAAACTATATTACAAGGCTATAGTAATAAAAACAAAAATATGACATTGGCACAAAAACATAGATCAATGGAACAGGATAGAGAACCTAGAAAACAACATTTATATCATTTATATAAATATATATAATTTATATATTACATATAAATATATATAATATAATATAATATAATATATAAAGTGTATATTATATAAAAAAACAATATATTATGTATAAATTTATATGTATATATAAATTTATGACAAGGAGCCAAGAATGTACAATGAGGAAAGAAAAGTCTCTTCAATAAATGCTGTTGGCAAAACTGGGCAGCCACATGCAAAGAAAGAAACTGGACTATACTCTTACACTATACCAAAAAATTAACTGAAATTGGATTAAACACTTGAATGTAAAACCTGAAACCTAAAACTCCTAGAAGAGAACATAGGTTGAAAGATCCTTAAAATAAGTCTTGGTGATGATATTTTTGGATTTGACACAAAAGCAAAGGCAACAAAACCAAAAATAAACCAGTGAGACTATATCTAACTCTAAAGCTTCTGCACAGCAAAGGAAACCATCAAGAAAATGAAAAGGTAACTACTGAATGGGTGAAAATATTTGCAGATCATATACAGGCATACCTCAGTGGTACTGTATGTTCAGTTCCAGACTAGCACAATAGAGCAAATATTGCAAATAAAGCAAGTCACAGGAATTTTTTTTGGTTTTCTAGTGCATATAAAAGTAATGTTTACACTATACTCTAATCCATCAAATGTACAGAAGTATTATGCTTTAAAAAATAACATATGTACCTTATTTTAAAAATACTTTATTGCTAAGAAATGCTGACCATCCTCTGAGCCTTCAGCAAGTCAAAAGAGTAACATCAGAGATCATTAATCAGAGAGTACCATGACAAAATAATAATAATAATGGAAAAGTTTAAAATAGTGCAAGAATTACCAAAATATGATACAGACACACAAAGCGAGAAAAATTGCACTGATAGACCTGCTGGACACCGGGTTGCCACAAACCTTCAATTTGTGTTAAAAAAAAAAAAAAAAAAAAAAAAAGCCAAAACCAATATCTGTGAGTGTGATACAGCAAAGCACAATAAAACAAGGTATGCCTACATCCAATAACAGGTTAATAACCAAAAAATATAAAGAACTCATACAAATCAATAGCAAAAAACAAACAAAAAATCCAATTTAAAAATGGTAGGAGGATCGGGGCCTCCCTGGTGGCGCAGTGGTTGAGAGTCCGCCTGCCGATGCAGGGGATACGGGTTCGTGCCCCGGTCTGGGAGGATCCCATATGCCGCAGAGCGGCTGGGCCCGTGAGCCATGGCCGCTGGGCCTGCGCATCCGGAGCCTGTGCTCCGCAACGGGGGAGGCCACAACAGTGAGAGGCCCGCATACCGCAAAAAAAAAAAAAAAAAAAAAAAAAAAGGTAAGAGGATCTAGACATTTTTCCAGAGAAGACATACAGAAGGCAAATACGTACTGAAAAGATGTTCTGTATCACTAAATATGAGGGAAATGCAAATCAAAACCACAATGAGATATCATCTCACACCTGTTAGAATGGCTATTTTCAAAAAGTCAAGAAATAACAACCATTGGCAAGGATGTGGAGAAAAGGGAACACCTGTACACTGTTGGTGGGAATGTAAATTGGTGCAGCCTCTATGGAAGACAGTATGGAGGTTCCTCAAAAAATTAAAAATACAACTACCATATGATATAGCAATTCTACTCCAGGGTATTTATTCAAAGGAAATGAAAACACTAACTCAAAAAGATATCTGCATCCCTATGTTCATTGCAGCGTGATTTAAAATGGCGAAGACGTGAAAACAACCCAAATATCTACCAGTGGATGAATGGCTAAAGAAAATGTGGCATACACATACAACAGAATGCTATTCAGCCATTAAAAAAGAAAATATTTTGCTATTTGTGACAACATGGATGGGCCTTGAGGGCATTATGCTAAGTGAAATTAAGTCAAGCAGAGGAAGACAAATACTGTAGAATCTCACTTAAACGTGTAATTTTTTAAAAAACCAATCTCATAGATACAGAGAATAGATTGGTGGTTGCCAGAGGTGGACAAAATGGGTGAAGGGGATCAAAATGTAGAAACTTCCAGTTATAAAATAAATAAGTCATAGGGATGTAATGTATGGCATGATGACTATACTTAATAATACTGTATTGCATATTTGTAAGTTACTAAGAGAGTAGATCTCACTAGACCAGGCTTTTGTATTGATCATTTTGCAATATATACAAATATCGAATTATTTTGTTGTATACCTGAAATTAATATAATATTGTATGTCCATTATATCAGTTAAAAAATACCAAAAATACTGCAGTAACACATGTAATGTTTTTGCCTAGGGAAGCCCATTTAAACTTGGCACTGAAGGTTTTTACTGGGGGTTGGTCATATCAACACACTCTGCTCAGCATATACCAAAATTCCAAACCCTCAAAAGAAAAGCAGGTGTTCAGCATAAATTACACTGTTTGTACAAACAGCTGAAGAGCCGTAAACCACTCTTATCTGTTAGGGAATTTTTCAAATACCAAGTCCTCAGATGTCAGCCAAAGGCCAACCTTGCAAGCAGGCTCTTCTTTTTTTTTTTTTTTTTTAAACTGTACTTTTATTTTATTTTTTAAATTTATTTTATTTATTTAGTTTTGGCTGTGTTGGGCCTTCACTGCTGTGCACAGGCTTTCTCTAGTTGTGGCGAGCGGGGGCTACTCTTCGTTGTGGTGCACAGGCTTCTCATGGTGGTGGCTTCTCTTGTTGTGGAGCATGGGCTCTAGGCACATGGGCTTCAGTAGCTGTGGCATGCGGGCTCAGTAGTTGTGGCTCATGGGCTCTAGAGCACAGGCTCAGTAGTTGTGGCACATGGGCTTAGTTGCTCTGTGGCATGTGGGATCTTCCCAGACCAGGGCTCAAACCCGTGTCCCCTGAATTGGCAAGTGGATTCTTAACTACTGCTCTACCAGGGAAGCCAAGCAGGCTCTTCTAAAACAGGGGTCCCCAACCCCGGGGCCACGGACTGGTACCAGCTGCACAGCAGGAGGTGAGTGGTAGGTGAGCAAGTGAAGCTTCATCTGCTGCTCCCCATTGCTCCCCATCGCTCCCCATCACTCATGCTCACATTACTGCCTGAACCATCCTGCCCACCACCCCATCCATGGAAAAATTTCTTCCAGGAAACTAGTCCCTGGTACCAAAAAGGTTGGGGACTGTTCTAAAAGTAGCAGCCTCTGTCCTGCTATGTTAATTCTTTTCTGTATAACACGTGACTCAATTCCGATCAATGAGACATAAAAAGAAGTCTGCTGGAGACTTTTTTTCTGGGAAAATAAGAGATCTGCATGAGAAAAAAAAGCCCTTTTTTTCCCTATCATTTTACTTCCTGCTTATTGGGATGCTGAATAAAGATAAAGTAACCAGAGCTGAGGCATCAGTCTTGCAACAGCAAGGGGACAAACATGAGGATGAAAATACAACATGCTGAGTATGGTCAAAAAGAGGGAGGGAAAGTGCCTGGATCCTTGAAAGTACCACTGAGCAACTGAACTAATACCAATAGCCACCTACCTCCACATTTTATGTTTTGTGAGGAAAACAAGCCCCTGCAGGCTTAAGCCACAGCTATTAAAATCCTGTTACTTGCAGCCAAATTCACTTCTAAATGATACAACAATCAAGCAAGAACAGCCACGATTGGTTTTTTTGTTTTTTTGTTTTTTTGTTTTTTTTAATGAAGCTTCCAGTCTAGTGGGAGAGACAGATAACAAAATAATTACACTAATAGATGTATAATTGTAAACTGAGACAAGGACTCTGAAGGAAAGGAATTTATTTACATTAGAATATATAAAAAGGAAACTGACCTAGGCTGTTTACAAAGTGAGAAGGAAGTCCCTGTGGAAAATTTTGTTAAAGTTACTTATTTCCATATAATAAATTGCCCCCAAATTTAACAGCTTAAAACAATCACTGTATTTTGGTCATTATTTTGTGAGTTAGATATTCTGGAAAGGCTTAGCTAGGAATTCTCTCCTGGATCTCTAATGAGGTTTCAGTCAGATATCAACTGGGGCTGCAGTTATCTGAATGCTTGGCTAAGCTGGGTATTTAAGACGGGTTACTTGCAAGGCTAGCAGGTGATGCTGGCTGTGAGTTGGGAGGTCAGTTGGCTGCCAACTAGAGCACCTATACGTGGCCTCTCCAGCACAGAGTCTAAGGGAAGTTGGAGTTCTTGTGAGATCACTCAGGGCTTCAAGCACAACTATTCCAAGCAAAGTGGAAACTGCCTGTTATGTTATGACCTAGCCTCAGAAGGTACACAGCATCACTTTCACCATACTCTTGGTCAAAGCAAAACTGCCCAGATCCAAGAGCAATGATACAACCCCCTCCTCTCAATTGGATAGGATGTCAAGCAAAGTAATGGGCTATTTTTAGACCTCCATAGACCTCCTTAGGAGATGAGAGTTGAACTAATATCCGGAGAATGAATAGGTAGTATTAAGCAAACAGAAGGGGAAAGTGGACATGACATCTACAGCAAATAGCCTGTTGCACAAAAGGCCCAGTGGTAGAAGGAAGTACAGCATACTGGAGGATAAAGAGACTGGAGCACAGAAAGTGAGGTGTGGGGGATGGGATGGGGAGAGCAGTGTTTTGAAGGGAATTCATGCAGGACTTTGTAGGCTGCAGTAAGGATCTCAATCTTTATCCTAAAAGTCACTACCTGGGTGACCTTGAATAAGTCACTAAAAACCAGTGTCACTCTATCTGTTAAATGGGGGTAGACGTTGGTCATACCTACCTTATAAAACTGTCAAAAGGTTTAGTGAGATAATACCTTCACAGTAAGTGAAGTGTTCAATAAATAGCAGTTGTGGCTATTATTATGGTAATTTTTATCATATTTTTATTATATTACTAAATAGGGCATTCACTTTGCAGATAGGAAACTAAGACCCAGAGAGAGAGTTTATGTGGCTCAGAACAGTCAAAAAACAAGTCTTTGAGCAGGGGTTGAAACCCAAGTCTCTCGGCCCCATGTTAAGTGTTCTTCCTTCCTCCTCACCCTTGGCCAGGGCAGCATAGAGGCAAAGGTGCATCCACACATTGACACCTTCTGTATATCTAGATGACATCTGCTTGAAGTGTTACCGAAATGCAAGTGTGTGTGTCCAACACACAGTGAAGCCAAACAATACCGATAAATCAGAGTTTAAGGGTCCTCCTCCTCTTAGCCAGGACCTGGACCTCAGAGGGTGAAAGCGGTGCCTTGGGAACTTGCTCTTTCTTGTCAGAACAGAGAATAACATTTGTTTGGTGGAGATTTATAGGAACATCATTACCTAACCATGACCTGACCTCAAGAACAAAGGATCTGACACCAAGAAGTCTGCAACAACTAATCACGCCCCTCCCTCACCTTTCCTATAAAAGGGCTTTGCTGAAAGCTTTCGGAGAATTTGGGGGTTTTAAGACATGAGCCACCCATCTCCTTGCATGGCCCTGCAATAAGCCTTTCTCCGTTCCAAACTCCGACGTTTTGGTATTGTTAGGCCTCACTGTGCGTCAGACACATGGACTTGCATTTCAGTAATAGAAGCAGACATGGATTTTAGGAATTCCATTAATAAACTGAGACCCATCTCTGCTGCTGAGGAACCAGGAAGCCTCGTCTACATGTAATTGATGCAGGAAGTAATGTAACAGAGGACAGGTGCATTGACTTGGCCACCAGAGAGAATCCCAGCTCAACATCTTCTGGCTCTGTAACCTCAAGCAAGTCACTAAACCCCACTGAGCTTCAGCTATCTCATCACTAGAGGAGGAATAATACCCACCTCACTGGGTTATTTTCAGAATAAAAGAGAAAATGAATGTGAAACATTTGAAGCCTCAATAGTGCCTGACAAATGTCTCTTCCCACTCAGAAGTCTAATCCTCAAAACACTGAAATAACACTGATTCTTCCCACAAGATCTTATCATCACTGACAATAATACAAAGGTGGATCAGACATTGACTGGTCTCTGTGTGGGTCTATAAATCTACTGAGTAGGTTCCAGACTCAGAATCTTTCCTCTGCCCAGAACCTCTCCCATCAGATTCTTACACAGATTGTTCTTCAGTTCATTCAGGTTTCTACCCAAATAAGGAAGGGTTGAGGAAAGGCTTCATGAGCTAGGATCTCATAGTAGAGGGGATCTGATAACATAGAGATGAAGGCAGAGGGCATGTCACATCAGAAGAACATCATGAATTAAAGCATAAATGCAAGAAAAGTGGGAGTCCTATTCAGGACCATGGTAGACAGTTCAGAGACTATGGTAAGAAGAAATATGGGAAGGTACAATGGGTATGGACACCAACACTGGTGAGCCCTGGAATGTCATTCTAAACATTAAGAAGTATTAATACAGTAGGACCCAAGACCCTGACCCATTAATCCAACGATCCATCAGTTGTGTGTACTTGTGCTCTCTCTTTCACACACACACACACACACACACACACACACACACACACACACACACACACACAGGACCACCTGCCCAACTGTTCTCTTATAAGCCTGGGGGACCACTTGCCAGCCAGGAGTTAAGGTTTATAAGCCCATCACTGATGGAAATTAGAGCTGGCAGACAAGTTATGAGAACATAATTTAGGGGACCATGGAGTGAGATGCCCACTGGTTGACTCAGAGTAAAGGAGTAAGAGGAGAAGAAAGGGAGGGAGAGGGAAGGAGAGGAGGGAGGAAGGGAGAGAGGGAAGATGGGGGAACGGGGGAAGGGGAGAAGAGGAGAGAGGAGGAAGAAACTGGATGAAACTCTAAAACTCCCACTTTCCCTGCAGTTAGAAGAATGGCTGCCAAAATCATTCTTCCTGAGTCACCCTTGTGGGTAGATAGAGTAGAGAAAGGCTTGTGAGCTAATACTCAGGGACTCATCCCTTGAAGCCTACAAATATCTCCCCATCTGGTTCTGTCTCAGCACCTAAAATTCCTTCAGTTAGGGATGCAGGCATCTTCAGGAGTCCAGTGTTAAAATGCAGATAGCTCTAGGAGGAATCCAACATTAAGCTATTATCAACTATTAGCATTTCTATAGGGATTAGACTCAACAGAACCAGAGGTTTTCAGGGCAGGAAGGGATTTTTAGAGGTTAGTTTATGAGATAATTTACTAACATCTGGGCCATCAGAACCATATCCTCAGGGGAGAAAAGTACAGCCCATGCTCTGGCTCTGCCTCATCTGCCTCCTTCATCTCCTCCTCCTCCCTAAGGCAAACTCATTCATTCATTCATTCATTCAACAGCCATTTATTAAGTACTGCTTTAGACACTGGTCATACAGGGTAACCAACGTAGACAAGGTCTTGACATTCTAGCGGAAAAGTTAGACAGTTATAAAGAAACTCTCTAATCTTTGATTCCTCACCCTTAGTCTTTGTGTTCACAATCCTGTGGTATGTGCTAAACCCTAACCCACATTGCTATCTCCCTTTTTGGAGAGCCTACTGCATTATGCAAAGTGTCCAACAGTTTAGTTTTTAACGATGCTCTAATTTTTTGTTCTGCTTTCTCACCCAGACTGTAAGCTCCTGGAGGGCAGAGATATCATCATGTCTAATTGTATCCCTTACTAAGCCAAGCCTACGACAAAGCACACAATAGGAATTCAAAGACTTGACAATCCCTACAGATCACACGTATTTTTTCTCACCTCTAAACTCCTGGCATTTAGTAGGTACTCTAAAGATACTTTTTCAATAAATAAATACTAGTTGATTGATATGCAGAGAAGACATTCCAGGTCAGCTATCTTGGGGAAATGGGCAGGGCACACAGATGAACAGCATTTGTACACTACATATTTTAGGCTGGTACCAGGACAAGGAAGAGTAGATACTAAAAGGGAACAGGAGGGTGGAGACAAACCCTGACCTTATAACTTTTTAATGCTTATTTCCCAGGTATGAGGTGGGCTAAAAATGTCTTCTAACTTGGCACTCAGTGATTGAGGATTGATTTTTCAATTGATCTAACTTATTGCAATTGATCTGACTGATTTATTGCAACTTTTAACATATACTGCAAATCTACTGAATGCTAGGCACTCCACTAGACTCTTGAGAGGACAGAATCCTGATAAGAATTAAATTCAGGTTCTGCATTTGAGCAGATTCTGTAAGACCACTGAGTCAGAATTGATTCTGAATTTCATATTCTGAAAGTCTCTTCCCTGGGTGTCCAGAAAGCAGGTAGCAGATGAATATCTATCATTATGAATAGCAGTGACCTTCAATCTTTTTGTCACAGACTGGAAATATCCAGTGCCATGAGGTAAGACATAAGTGCTCTTAGTGAAGTGGTCAGATGGGGCTTCCTAACTTTATTAGTGCCCTGGACCTGCCTGGTCAGTTCAATCACACCATCATGAGCTCATTTATTCTACAACTAGATCTAAAATACCCTTTACCTGACAGGTTCTGGAAGTAGACAGCATGAATTCCATTCCTGGCTCCTCTTCTACTTACTGGTGATGTGAAGTTGGGCAACTTACTGAATAACAGTGCCTCAGTTTTCTCATATATAAGATGCAGATAATAATACTGCCAGCATTTCTCCTAGAGTAATGGAAACAAAAGCAAACATAAACAAATGGGACCTAATTAAACTTAAAAACTTTTGCACAGCAAAGGAAACCATAAACAAAATGAAAAGACAACCTGCAGAATGGGAGAAAATATTTGCAAATGATGTGACCAACAACGGATTAATTTCCAAAATATACAAAGAGCATGTACAATTCAACAACAACAGCAACAAAACAACCCAATTGAAAAATGGCCAGAAGACTTAAATAGATACCTCTCCAAAGAAGATATACAGATGGCCAACAGGCACATCAAAAGATGCTCAACATCACCAATTATTTGAGAAATGCAAATCAAAACTACAATGAGGCATCACCTCACACCAGTCAGAAGGGCCATCACCAAAAAGTCTACAAATAATAAATGCTGGAGAGGGTGCTGGAGAAAAGGGAACCCTCCTACACTGTTGGTGGGAATGTAAATTGATACAACCACTATGGAGAACAGTATGGAGGTTCCTTAAAAAACATAAAACAGAGTTACCCTGTGATCCAGCAATCCTACTCCTGGACATATATCCAGAGAAAACTCTAATTCAAAAAGATACATGCAACCCAATATTCATAGTGGCACTATTTGCAATAGCTAAGACATGGAAACAACCTAAGTGTCCATCAACAGATGAATGGATAAAAAAGATGCAGTACATATATATGATGGAATATTATTCAGGCATAAAAAAGAATTAAATAATGCCATTTGCAGCAACATGGATGGACCTAGAGATTATCATACTAAGTCAAGTAAGTCAAATAGAGAAAGACAAATACCATATGATATCACTTATATGTGGAATCTAAAAAAAATGATACAAATGAACTTACTTACAGAACAGAAACAGACTCACAGACTTTGAAAACAAACTTATGGTTACCAAAGGGGAAAGGAGGGGAGAGATAAACTAGGAATTTGGGATTAACAGATACACACTACTACAGATAAAACAGGTAAACAACAAGAACCTACTGTATAGCACAGGGAACTATATTTGATATCTTGTAATAACCTATAATGGAAAAGAATCTGAAAAAGAATATATATTTATATATGTATGCATAACTGAATCACTTTGCTGTAACCTGAAACACTGTAAATCAACTATACCTCAATAAAAAAATAATAGTGCCAACATCTGAGGATTATTCTGAAAGATAAATAAGTTGGTATATGAAAAACACTTAATTTCTGGCACATAGTACATACCTAACAACTCTTTGCTCTATCTATAATATGTGCTGGAATAGATACCTACCTTCCCAGAATTCACTGTCTAATGAAGGAGAAAAGCAATTACAATGCAGTGAGAGAAGTGCTGGGTGGGGTAAAGTAGAGGGTGAAATGAGAAGGCAGTGGAGGGGCCCTGAACCAGGAGGTCAGGGAGAATTTCTATAAGAATGTGAAGACTGAAGTGAGACATAAAGGAGCAACCCATCAAAGAGCTGGGGAAATAAAGTTCTAGATGGAGTTTATTTAAAATCTCAGACATCAGAGAGTGTGACCTATGTGGGGAAACTGAAATTTCAGTGCAGCAAAAACACTGAAAGAAGAGACAATAACAATAAAAACCTAGTAAAGCAGAAAGAAAAGTGGTAACCGCATTAGTAAAACCAAGAAAGCAGAATTCTAATGTGGTTGTGCAGGGGAAAAAATAAAAGCAACACAGTTTACACTGAAGAAATTCTAAAAAGCTCCAGGATTGGTGGTACCAGCACCACTGGAAGGGAGGCAAAGGCAGGGCTGAATAGAGGAGGATGGGTTATAAGTACATTTAAAGTAGTTGAAATTGAAAAAATATTTGTAAGTACTGAAGCGGGGTGTTAGGAAGATGGGAGTTCATTACACTGCTCACTTTGATTTATGTTTGAAATTTTCCATTATAAAAGGTTAAAAAAAAACATTAGCTCCCAGATGTCCTCCTCCAATCTGCATAGCTGGGAAAGTGCCTTTAACTGACCCTGACAGAAAACTGGAAGTTTATTCTGAAAAATGAATAAAACCAAGATCTCTGAATATGCAAGCATCAAGAAGAAGTGAGAAAGAGGGTATTATACTCAAAGCAAGGGTACTAAGTGAGTAGTTAAACCTGAATTCTGAGACTTCTAGTTTTTTCTCCAATTGGACTACCAAAACCATGGCAGCCATATTCTCCAGGCAAGACACTGGAAGGAGCTTATGTGAGGAATCTAACCAGCTCAAGAATAAAAGACTTGAAGATGCCAACACCAGAACTTCTCCCATGAAGTAGCCCAAACTGATAGCCTAAAAATGCAAGAGTGCTCACATATACAAAGATTCCAAATAGTTTTTTGGTTCCCATTCCTAAATATGAACAGATAGCCAAAGATGACAAGGTATCTGAAGAAAGCCTTTAAAATGAATGACAGACAACGAGACAGCAAACAAATAAGGGAAAAAGCAACTTGGTGAAACAGAGACTATTCAGGAAGATGAAAACTTTAAAAAACAACAACAACAACAACAAAGCTGCAACTAATAGCCTCAGAGACAGAAGGAGGGAGACTGCATTCACAAAGTAAAAATGCAATGTTGTTAAAGGAGTAATTAGAAAACATGAAAGAACTCTTAGAAATTAAAAATATGATAGGAGAAATGAAAAGCTAAAAAAAGGATTGAAAGATAAAGCTGAAGACATCTCCCAAATGGAAGAGCAAAAAAAAAAAAAGGAAATAAAAAGAAAATGCAATAAAAATAGAGAATCCCTCTACAAGATGCAACATCTATATGAGAAGAGTTCTGAGAAAAGAGGAAATAGTGGAGAGAAAATAATCAAAGAAATAAATTCAAATGAATTTCCCATAACCAAAATAACCTGAGTTTCTAGATTAAAAGACTCACTAAAGACTCTCAGGGATAAAAATACAGCTAAGCCAAAGCACAATAATGAAAATTTCAGAATGCTGGGAATAAAGAAAAGATCTAAAGATTTCAGAGA